>NW_026525145.1:262500-287030 GCF_943734705.1 Anopheles coustani | reverse complement strand
GGAGATATGGGCGATCCAAAGTTTGTACCCAAGAACGAACAAGTATGGAAAAAACAGGGTAAGGTACCAAGTACCATTAATAACTTCGGCTGTAGATGGCCGAGCGAGGCAAACGGCTCACCGTTGGAAAGGTCTTGGGGAGACCTATCTACCCTGAAAGTTTCATGAGGCTGAGTTGAAAGACCACGGAGATATTAGGTGATGATGGTCCAATTCGGGGACCAAGTCGCAGGAAATGGCGCTTGACCAAAATCACCCTTGGAAGGTGAATACCGGCTTACCGGTAAGAGATAGCGACTTGGCGTAGAATATTCATAAGTTGGGCGTGTAGAGACGCAACTTTTATTATATGAGGCCAACCCGGTCAGGGTGCTCCAAGTCGGTCGTTTGGTTGGTTTATGGTTTGGGCCGACCACGTGGTGTGCCAAGTTGAGGTACCTTTCATGAATTATAACTTGGTCAGTTTGGCACCGAGCGACAAGCTGCGGTGTGTTTTGGAATGGTCTTGAGTGGGACTATCAAGGAAAAATACCAATCGAAAATCAGCTTGTCCATGGCCGAAGCTATTAGTGAAACATACAGCAAAATGGGTCCAAAAACGAATGAAATGGGAATTGGACCAAGAATAACGGCAAGTTGGAGAAGAGATAGCAAGTTGGCGTAGAACAATTATATTTGGTGCATGGCATGACCAACAAAAAAGTATATGGGGCCAAGGTGCTAGCTGGCCTCCAAAGTGGAGATATGGGCGATCCAAAGTTTGTACCCAAGTACGAACAAGTATGGAAAAAACAGGGTAAGGTACCAAGTACCATTAATAACTTCGGCTGTAGATGGCCGAGCGAGGCAAACGGCTCACCGTTGGAAAGGTCTTGGGGAGACCTATCTACCCTGAAAGTTTTATGAGGCTGAGTTGAAAGACCACGGAGATATTAGGTGATGATGGTCCAATTCGGGGACCAAGTCGCAGGAAATGGCACTTGACCAAAATCACCATTGGAAGGTGAATACCGGCTTACCGGTAAGAGATAGCGACTTGGCGTAGAATATTCATAAGTTGGGCGTGTAGAGACGCAACTTTCATTATATGGGGCCAACCCGGTCAGGGTGCTCCAAGTCGGTCGTTTGGTCGGTTTATGGTTTGGGCCGACCACGTGGTGTACCAAGTTGAGGTACCTTTCATGAATTATAACTCGGTCAGTTTGCCACCGAGCGACAAGTTGCGGTGTGTTTTGGAATGGTCTTGAGTGGGACTATCAAGGAAAAATACAAGTAGAAAATCAGCTTGTCCATGGCCGAAGCTATTAGTGAAACATATAGCAAAATGGGTCCAAAAACGAATGAAATGGGACTTGGACCAAGAATAACGGCAAGTTGGAGAAGAGATAGCAAGTTGGCGTAGAACAATTATATTTGGTGCATGGTATGACCAACAAAAAAGTATATGAGGCCAAGGTGCTGGCTGGCCTCCAAAGTGGAGATATGGGCGATCCAAAGTTTGTACCCAAGTATGGCAAAAACTGGTAGAGGTACCTTTCATGAATTATAACTCAGGCTGTATGGCACTTAGCGGGACGCTTGACTCTGGTATGGAATAGTCCTGAGTGGGACTATCAAGGAAAAATACGAACAAAAAATAACCATGTCCACGGACGAAGGTATTAGCGAAACTTAGAGCGAAATTGCGACCAAGTCGCTGGAAATGGCCCTTGAACCAAGTATACCGTCAAGGCGGTACGAGATAGCGAGTTGACGTAGAACATTTATAAGTTTGCCTTAACGAGACGAAAGTTTAGTTATATGGGGCCAACCCGCCCAGGGTTGTCCAAGTCGGTCATATGGCTGATCGAAATTTTCGACCAAGTACTGAGAAAACAGGGTAAGGTACCAAGTACCTCGAATAACTTCGGCTGTAGATGTCCGAGCGAAGCAAACGGCATAGCGTTGGAAAGGTCTTGAAGTGCTCTAAACACCCTGAAAGTATGAGAACGCTATCTGGAAAACTTGTGGAGATATTAGAGAAACATAGGGCCCAAAAGATACCAAGTCGCAGGAAATGGGCCCTCCAAGAACACCCTAAAATCCCAATTACGGCTAAGTTGCAGGCCAGCTAGCGAAGTGAATTGTTCTAGACATAACTAGAACACGTTGATGCGCAACTTTTTGAATCAGAACTTTTTTCGATATCTGGCCCCCAAAGGGGGGATATGGGCGATCAAAGGATTTTTCCAAGTTTCGGTACTTTTTACGGTATCGCTCATAGCTCCGGCTGTATGCAAGCAAATGACAATCTAAGACATGATTTGGAAAGGTATTGAGCAGTACTAACTTACGTTAGAACACAGCGAAGCGCTATCGGTTCATGGCAAGGCCGATATAAGCAGTCAAAGATGAAAAATGTTGACAAAATGAACAAAAATTACCTTGGTACGCGAATAGCGGCCAGGGATGAAGAGGTACGAAGGTGGTGTAGAACAATTATAATTAGGGCTTGGTACGCTCTAAAAGTTTGCCGAAGACTGCAAAGCGCTCAGACCCATAGAAAGTGGCCATTTGGGCCGAACAGTGCGTGCAAAGAGGTGAAAATGCAAAAATTGCACTTTGGGGGGCGATTTGCGGGGGGAAGGAGGGGTCGGAGGGCAAAATGTCCCTTGACCAAAAAGTCTTATCTCGTCGAGATCTACAACATTGCCGAAGACCGCAAAGCGCTAGCTCGCAATCGAAAAATCGAGAATTTGAAAATTTTCTAAGTCTTTGGCTCCCTAAGGAAAAGTTTCAAAAATCACGTTTGTCCCCAATTTTGAAGGGGAAGGAGTCGGTTCCGGGGCAAGGTGTCTTCGGCAAAAAGTCTTATCTTTTTGCGTACTTTCGACTAGTTCAATAAAAATTTTTGACCCAAAATTTGTTCGGCGGACCCCTAGGTCGAAAAACCCGAAAAAATCCCAAAAAAGTCGAAAATGTCGAAAAATGAGAAAACCTCATATTCGGACTCTACACGAGCCCCAGATATTGAAAAGTGAAATCCGCGGTCGATTTGGACCAAAAAATTGACCTAGGCAAAGTTGTATGGAGGTAGGGACCCCTGAGAAAAAAGTTTGGTCCCGAGGCTCCTTGGACCACCAAGTCCCTAGGTCGGACCAAAATCGGAAAAAATCCGACCGAAGTCGAAAGTGTCGAAAATTTTAAAAAACCCCTTTTGGGGCCCTATGGCCTCCCTAGATAATGAAAAGTGAGGTCCGCGGCCGATCCGGAAGAAAAACTTGACCTAGGCAAACTTGTATGACGGTGGGGACCCAAAAAAATTTCGATGAGTGTAGTTTAGACAGGCCGGAAAATGTATCGGTGGTCCGTATCAAGGGACGTCTTTTAGTTCCATGGGGTGGTGGTCGTCGAACAAAGTCGCCTAGGTCGACCACCAGAAAGACCAGTCGTGTTGTAATGGATGTTTTGGCCACTTTGCTAGGGAAACCTAGTAGGTCGAAGCAAATTTGGGGTTCGAGATGCGTTGGTGAAAGTTGGTCCAACCTAGGTGTGCTTGGTGGAGGTTGACCATGAAAGTAGAGCATGATGGGAATGACCATAACTTTGGTTCTAGATGTCGGATCGGTACACTTGAGGCAGTTTTGGAAAGGTGAAGGCCTGCTCTAGCTATGTATCCTACCAAGCTGAGCGCCTACTAGTGACCCGGAGGAGGTATTAAGGGTCAAAGGCAAAAAGGGGTACCCTAAAGTGCATGTGACCAAGAAAATGGGAAAAACGGTATCGCCTATAGCTCAGGCTGTATGGCTCGGATCGGAAAGCTTGGATATGCGTTGGAAAGGTCTTGACGAGCGCTAGCTATGTGTCCTACCAAGCAAAGCGCTAGGTGTTGAGCAAGTCGGTCATATTAGAGGGCAAAGGTGAAAAATGGTGGTTTAGAGGCGAAAATTCACCTTATGATCGAAAATAGCGGGCGAACGATAAGAGCTACGAACATGGCGTAGAACAATCATAAGTACGTTACCACAAGACCTAACTTTGGCCAATATAGAGCGAGAAGATCGGAGGTACCCATCAGGGTGATATGGCTGGTTCAAAGTTGGACCAAAACGAGACTTGAGAAATGGGTTGAAACACGGTATCGCGAATAACTCAGGCTGTATGGAACGGATCGACAAGCTAAGATCAGTGTTGGAAAGGTCGAACCGAGCGCTAACTATAATCCCGAACAACCGAAGCGCTAAGTGTTGAGCAAAACTGAGTTATTAGGCGACAAAGTGGAAAAATAATACCAAAATGGCCAAAAATCACACAAGACCAAGAATACCGAGCAGGCGGTAAGAGATAGCGGGTTGACGTAGAATACTTATAAGTTTGCCTCTACAAGACCTAAAAGTCGGCCATAAAAAGCGAGAAGATCGGACCACTCTGGAAGGGTGATACGAGTGGTCAAAAATTGGCAAAAATGAAACATGGCTAAAATGGATTTGACTTGTGCACCGTATAGCTCCGGCTGTATGGCATGGATTGTTAAGCTAGGATATGTTTTGGAAAGGTAACACCCAGCGCTAGATACGACTAGAAGAAAGCAAAGCGCTAACTAGCATGATTTGGAAGTTATTAAGTGTCAAAGTCGAAAAATGTTACCAAAATTGAAACTCGAGTACATTGGGCCAAAAAGTACAAGTTGTGAAATTTGGACTTACGAGTAAAATACCGAGCAGGCGGTAAGAGATAGAGACTTGGTGTAGAACAATTATAAGTTGGGCATGTTATAACCTATATTTGGCCCGAACATAGTCTCGAGATCGGTGGTACCTAAAAGGGTGGTACAGGTGTTAGATGGTTTTCCCAGAGCATAAGCTCCACATGATATGGAAAACGGGAAACATCATAACTTCGGCTGTATGGCATGGAATGGAACGAACAAGGTATCGATGGAAAGAGAAAAGGTAGCGCTAACTATAATTCCTTCCAAGCAAAGCGCTAGCATGTGACCGTTTGGGTGTTATTGTGAGTCAAAGTCTGAAATTGTTACCACGAGAGGCGAAAATCCAACTAAGTCCATGAATACCGGGCTGGCGGTAAGAGATACGGCTTGGCCGTAGAACATTTATAAGTTGGCCAAGACAAGGCCTAAGTTTCGTCCATAGACGACAAGAAGATCGAAGATACCTGAAGGTGAGATATGGGCGTCCCAAAGTGGGCCTTTGAAAAAGTGACAAACTTCCCTTATAACAGCATACACCAAATATCTCTGGCTCTATGGCACCGAATAAGAAGTTGAGCTCAGCGACAGAAAGGTGATAGTCAGCGCTAAATATCATACGAACAGAGTGAAGCGCTAAAGGGAAAGGATCTTGGTGATATAAGGTGACAAAGTCGAGAAAAGTTGCCTCAAAATCATGAAAAATGTGAAAAAATGGCTAAGTCCCGGGTGCCTTAAGGGCAGGTTAATCGAATGTACCGAGCTGGCGGTACGAGATAGAGACTTGGTGTAGAACAATTATATGTTTGGCATGGCAAGACCTACATTCGGCCAATACAAAGTGAGAAGATCAAAGATACCCGCAAGGGTGATATTGGTGTCCAAAGGAAAAAAGCACTAAGTCTTGGGAAACTTATATGAAGAAAAAGGACCCTGATGGGTCATATGGGATGGATCGAAAAATCGGCTAAGTCCCAAAATGGGGATGTCAGAACTACACTCATGTGTTACCACATCAAGCAAGGCAAACTTATATGAAGCAAAGGACCCTGATGGGTCATATGGTATTGATCGAAAAATCGGCTAAGTCCCAAAATGGGGATGTCAGAACTACACTCAAATGTTACCACATCAAGCAAGGCAAACTTATATGAAGGCAAGGACCCTGATGGGTCATATGGTATTTTACGAAAAATCGGCTAAGTCCCAAAATGATGATGTCAGAACTACACTAACAAGTTACCACACCAAGCAAGGCAAACTTATATGAAGCAAAGGACCCTGATGGGTCATATGGTATTTTACGAAAAATCGGCTAAGTCCCAAAATGGGGATGTCAGAACTACACTCAAATGTTACCACACCAAGCAAGGCAAACTTATATGAAGGCAAGGTCCCTGATGGGTCATATGGTATTTTACGAAAAATCGGCTAAGTCCCAAAATGGTGATGTCAGAACTACACTAAAATGTTACCACACCAAGCAAGGCAAACTTATATGAAGGCAAGGACCCTGATGGGTCATATGGTATTTTACGAAAAATCGGCTAAGTCCCAAAATGGTGATGTCAGAACTACACTAAAATGTTACCACACCAAGCAAGGCAAACTTATATGAAGGCAAGGACCCTGATGGGTCATATGGTATGGATCGAAAAATCGGCTAAGTCCCAAAATGGGGATGTCTGAACTACACTCAAATGTTACCACATCAAGCAAGGCAAACTTATATGAAGGAAAGGACCCTGATGGGTCATATGGTATTTTACGAAAAATCGGCTAAGTCCCAAAATGGGGATGTCAGAACTACACTCAAATGTTACCACACCAAGCAAGGCAAACTTATATGAAGGCAAGGACCCTGATGGGTCATATGGTATTTTACGAAAAATCGGCTAAGTCCCAAAATGGGGATGTCAGAACTACACTCAAATGTTACCACACCAAGCAAGGCAAACTTATATGAAGGCAAGGACCCTGATGGGTCATATGGTATTTTACGAAAAATCGGCTAAGTCCCAAAATGGGGATGTCTGAACTACACTCATATGTTACCACACCAAGCAAGGCAAACTTATATGAAGCAAAAGACCCTGATGGGTCATATGGTATTTTACGAAAAATCGGCTAAGTCCCAAAATGGGGATGTCTGAACTACACTCATATGTTACCACACCAAGCAAGGCAAACTTATATGAAGCAAAAGACCCTGATGGGTCAAATGGTATTTTACGAAAAATCGGCTAAGTCCCAAAATGGGGATGTCAGAACTACACTCATATGTTACCACACCAAGGAAGGCAAACTTATATGAAGCAAAAGACCCTGATGGGTCAAATGGTATTTTACGAAAAATCGGCTAAGTCCCAAAATGGGGATGTCAGAACTACACTCAAATGTTATCACACCAAGCAAGGCAAACTTATATGAAGCAAAAGACCCTGATGGGTCAAATGGTATTTTACGAAAAATCGGCTAAGTCCCAAAATGGGGATGTCTGAACTACACTCAAATGTTACCACATCAAGCAAGGCAAACTTATATGAAGGCAAGGACCCTGATGGGTCATATGGTATTTTACGAAAAATCGGCTAAGTCCCAAAATGGGGATGTCTGAACTACACTCAAATGTTACCACACCAAGCAAGGCAAACTTATATGAAGCAAAGGACCCTGATGGGTCATATGGTATTTTACGAAAAATCGGCTAAGTCCCAAAATGGGGATGTCAGAACTACACTCATATGTTACCACACCAAGCAAGGCAAACTTATATGAAGCAAAGGACCCTGATGGGTCATATGGTATTTTACGAAAAATCGGCTAAGTCCCAAAATGGGGATGTCAGAACTACACTCAAATGTTACCACACCAAGCAAGGCAAACTTATATGAAGGAAAGGACCCATATGGGTCATATGGTATTTTACGAAAAATCGGCTAAGTCCGAAAATGATGATGTCAGAACTACACTCATATGTTACCACACCAAGGAAGGCAAACTTATATGAAGCAAAAGACCCTGATGGGTCAAATGGTATTTTACGAAAAATCGGCTAAGTCCCAAAATGGGGATGTCAGAACTACACTCATATGTTACCACACCAAGCAAGGCAAACTTATATGAAGCAAAGGACCCTGATGGGTCATATGGTATTTTACGAAAAATCGGCTAAGTCCGAAAATGGGGATGTCTGAACTACACTCAAATGTTACCACATCAAGCAAGGCAAACTTATATGAAGGCAAGGACCCTGATGGGTCATATGGTATTTTACGAAAAATCGGCTAAGTCCCAAAATGGGGATGTCTGAACTACACTCAAATGTTACCACACCAAGCAAGGCAAACTTATATGAAGCAAAGGACCCTGATGGGTCATATGGTATTTTACGAAAAATCGGCTAAGTCCCAAAATGGGGATGTCAGAACTACACTCAAATGTTACCACACCAAGCAAGGCAAACTTATATGAAGGCAAGGACCCTGATGGGTCATATGGTATTTTACGAAAAATCGGCTAAGTCCCAAAATGGGGATGTCAGAACTACACTCAAATGTTACCACACCAAGCAAGGCAAACTTATATGAAGGCAAGGACCCTGATGGGTCATATGGTATTTTACGAAAAATCGGCTAAGTCCCAAAATGGGGATGTCTGAACTACACTCATATGTTACCACACCAAGCAAGGCAAACTTATATGAAGCAAAAGACCCTGATGGGTCATATGGTATTTTACGAAAAATCGGCTAAGTCCCAAAATGGGGATGTCTGAACTACACTCATATGTTACCACACCAAGCAAGGCAAACTTATATGAAGCAAAAGACCCTGATGGGTCAAATGGTATTTTACGAAAAATCGGCTAAGTCCCAAAATGGGGATGTCAGAACTACACTCATATGTTACCACACCAAGGAAGGCAAACTTATATGAAGCAAAAGGACCCTGATGGGTCAAATGGTATTTTACGAAAAATCGGCTAAGTCCCAAAATGGGGATGTCAGAACTACACTCAAATGTTATCACACCAAGCAAGGCAAACTTATATGAAGCAAAGGACCCTGATGGGTCAAATGGTATTTTACGAAAAATCGGCTAAGTCCCAAAATGGGGATGTCAGAACTACAC
Source organism: Anopheles coustani (assembly GCF_943734705.1). Classification (NCBI taxonomy): domain Eukaryota; kingdom Metazoa; phylum Arthropoda; class Insecta; order Diptera; family Culicidae; genus Anopheles; species Anopheles coustani. The sequence goes on along the minus strand of NW_026525145.1, from coordinate 278,210 downwards.
TCAAATGTTACCACACCAAGCAAGGCAAACTTATATGAAGCAAAGGACCCTGATGGGTCATATGGTATTTTACGAAAAATCGGCTAAGTCCCAAAATGGGGATGTCAGAACTACACTCATATGTTACCACACCAAGCAAGGCAAACTTATATGAAGCAAAGGACCCTGATGGGTCATATGGTATTTTACGAAAAATCGGCTAAGTCCGAAAATGGGGATGTCTGAACTACACTCAAATGTTACCACATCAAGCAAGGCAAACTTATATGAAGGCAAGGACCCTGATGGGTCATATGGTATTTTACGAAAAATCGGCTAAGTCCCAAAATGGGGATGTCTGAACTACACTAAAATGTTACCACACCAAGCAAGGCAAACTTATATGAAGCAAAGGACCCTGATGGGTCATATGGTATTTTACGAAAAATCGGCTAAGTCCCAAAATGGGGATGTCAGAACTACACTCAAATGTTACCACACCAAGCAAGGCAAACTTATATGAAGGCAAGGACCCTGATGGGTCATATGGTATTTTACGAAAAATCGGCTAAGTCCCAAAATGGGGATGTCAGAACTACACTCAAATGTTACCACACCAAGCAAGGCAAACTTATATGAAGGCAAGGACCCTGATGGGTCATATGGTATTTTACGAAAAATCGGCTAAGTCCCAAAATGGGGATGTCTGAACTACACTCATATGTTACCACACCAAGCAAGGCAAACTTATATGAAGCAAAAGACCCTGATGGGTCATATGGTATTTTACGAAAAATCGGCTAAGTCCCAAAATGGGGATGTCTGAACTACACTCATATGTTACCACACCAAGCAAGGCAAACTTATATGAAGCAAAAGACCCTGATGGGTCAAATGGTATTTTACGAAAAATCGGCTAAGTCCCAAAATGGGGATGTCAGAACTACACTCATATGTTACCACACCAAGGAAGGCAAACTTATATGAAGCAAAAGGACCCTGATGGGTCAAATGGTATTTTACGAAAAATCGGCTAAGTCCCAAAATGGGGATGTCAGAACTACACTCAAATGTTATCACACCAAGCAAGGCAAACTTATATGAAGCAAAGGACCCTGATGGGTCAAATGGTATTTTACGAAAAATCGGCTAAGTCCCAAAATGGGGATGTCAGAACTACACTCAAATGTTACCACACCAAGCAAGGCAAACTTATATGAAGCAAAGGACCCTGATGGGTCATATGGTATTTTACGAAAAATCGGCTAAGTCCCAAAATGGGGATGTCAGAACTACACTCATATGTTACCACACCAAGCAAGGCAAACTTATATGAAGCAAAGGACCCTGATGGGTCATATGGTATTTTACGAAAAATCGGCTAAGTCCCAAAATGGGGATGTCAGAACTACACTCAAATGTTACCACACCAAGCAAGGCAAACTTATATGAAGCAAAGGACCCTGATGGGTCATATGGTATTTTACGAAAAATCGGCTAAGTCCCAAAATGGGGATGTCAGAACTACACTCATATGTTACCACACCAAGCAAGGCAAACTTATATGAAGCAAAGGACCCTGATGGGTCAAATGGTATTTTACGAAAAATCGGCTAAGTCCCAAAATGGGGATGTCAGAACTACACTCATATGTTACCACACCAAGCAAGGCAAACTTATATGAAGCAAAGGACCCTGATGGGTCAAATGGTATTTTACGAAAAATCGGCTAAGTCCCAAAATGGGGATGTCAGAACTACACTCATATGTTACCACACCAAGCAAGGCAAACTTATATGAAGCAAAGGACCCTGATGGGTCATATGGTATTTTACGAAAAATCGGCTAAGTCCCAAAATGGGGATGTCAGAACTACACTCAAATGTTACCACACCAAGCAAGGCAAACTTATATGAAGGAAAGGACCCTGATGGGTCATATGGTATTTTACGAAAAATCGGCTAAGTCCCAAAATGGGGATGTCAGAACTACACTCAAATGTTACCACACCAAGCAAGGCAAACTTATATGAAGGAAAGGACCCTGATGGGTCATATGGTATTTTACGAAAAATCGGCTAAGTCCCAAAATGGGGATGTCAGAACTACACTCAAATGTTACCACACCAAGCAAGGCAAACTTATATGAAGGAAAGGACCCTGATGGGTCATATGGTATGGATCGAAAAATCGGCTAAGTCCCAAAATGGGGATGTCAGAACTACACTCAAATGTTACCACACCAAGCAAGGCAAACTTATATGAAGGCAAGGACCCTGATGGGTCATATGGTATTTTACGAAAAATCGGCTAAGTCCCAAAATGGGGATGTCAGAACTACACTCAAATGTTACCACACCAAGCAAGGCAAACTTATATGAAGCAAAGGACCCTGATGGGTCATATGGTATTGATTGAAAAATCGGCTAAGTCCCAAAATGGGGATGTCAGAACTACACTCAAATGTTACCACACCAAGCAAGGCAAACTTATATGAAGCAAAGGACCCTGATGGGTCATATGGTATTTTACGAAAAATCGGCTAAGTCCCAAAATGATGATGTCAGAACTACACTCAAATGTTACCATACCAAGCAAGGCAAACTTATATGAAGGAAAGGACCCATATGGGTCATATGGTATTTTACGAAAAATCGGCTAAGTCCCAAAATGGGGATGTCTGAACTACACTCATATGTTACCACACCAAGCAAGGCAAACTTATATGAAGCAAAAGACCCTGATGGGTCAAATGGTATTTTACGAAAAATCGGCTAAGTCCCAAAATGGGGATGTCAGAACTACACTCATATGTTACCACACCAAGGAAGGCAAACTTATATGAAGCAAAAGGACCCTGATGGGTCAAATGGTATTTTACGAAAAATCGGCTAAGTCCCAAAATGGGGATGTCAGAACTACACTCAAATGTTATCACACCAAGCAAGGCAAACTTATATGAAGCAAAGGACCCTGATGGGTCAAATGGTATTTTACGAAAAATCGGCTAAGTCCCAAAATGGGGATGTCAGAACTACACTCAAATGTTACCACACCAAGCAAGGCAAACTTATATGAAGCAAAGGACCCTGATGGGTCATATGGTATTTTACGAAAAATCGGCTAAGTCCCAAAATGGGGATGTCAGAACTACACTCATATGTTACCACACCAAGCAAGGCAAACTTATATGAAGCAAAGGACCCTGATGGGTCATATGGTATTTTACGAAAAATCGGCTAAGTCCCAAAATGGGGATGTCAGAACTACACTCAAATGTTACCACACCAAGCAAGGCAAACTTATATGAAGCAAAGGACCCTGATGGGTCATATGGTATTTTACGAAAAATCGGCTAAGTCCCAAAATGGGGATGTCAGAACTACACTCATATGTTACCACACCAAGCAAGGCAAACTTATATGAAGCAAAGGACCCTGATGGGTCAAATGGTATTTTACGAAAAATCGGCTAAGTCCCAAAATGGGGATGTCAGAACTACACTCATATGTTACCACACCAAGCAAGGCAAACTTATATGAAGCAAAGGACCCTGATGGGTCAAATGGTATTTTACGAAAAATCGGCTAAGTCCCAAAATGGGGATGTCAGAACTACACTCATATGTTACCACACCAAGCAAGGCAAACTTATATGAAGCAAAGGACCCTGATGGGTCATATGGTATTTTACGAAAAATCGGCTAAGTCCCAAAATGGGGATGTCAGAACTACACTCAAATGTTACCACACCAAGCAAGGCAAACTTATATGAAGGAAAGGACCCTGATGGGTCATATGGTATTTTACGAAAAATCGGCTAAGTCCCAAAATGGGGATGTCAGAACTACACTCAAATGTTACCACACCAAGCAAGGCAAACTTATATGAAGGAAAGGACCCTGATGGGTCATATGGTATTTTACGAAAAATCGGCTAAGTCCCAAAATGGGGATGTCAGAACTACACTCAAATGTTACCACACCAAGCAAGGCAAACTTATATGAAGGAAAGGACCCTGATGGGTCATATGGTATGGATCGAAAAATCGGCTAAGTCCCAAAATGGGGATGTCAGAACTACACTCAAATGTTACCACACCAAGCAAGGCAAACTTATATGAAGGCAAGGACCCTGATGGGTCATATGGTATTTTACGAAAAATCGGCTAAGTCCCAAAATGGGGATGTCAGAACTACACTCAAATGTTACCACACCAAGCAAGGCAAACTTATATGAAGCAAAGGACCCTGATGGGTCATATGGTATTGATTGAAAAATCGGCTAAGTCCCAAAATGGGGATGTCAGAACTACACTCAAATGTTACCACACCAAGCAAGGCAAACTTATATGAAGCAAAGGACCCATATGGGTCATATGGTATTTTACGAAAAATCGGCTAAGTCCCAAAATGATGATGTCAGAACTACACTCAAATGTTACCATACCAAGCAAGGCAAACTTATATGAAGGAAAGGACCCATATGGGTCATATGGTATTTTACGAAAAATCGGCTAAGTCCCAAAATGAGGATGTCAGAACTACACTAAAAAGTTACCACACCAAGCAAGGCAAAGTACCTAGGTGAACCCTAGGAAGAAACACGGACCAAGTCAGATGGCCTAAGTCAATAGAACAAGTGACCTAGGCAAAGTTGTATGGCGCTGAGGACCCTGAAAAATCTGGTTAGTGTAGTTTAGACAGGGTAGGTTTTTGGGTCGGCCGAACCCCCTTATTTTGGGTTTTGGCCTCATCAAGAAGCTACACCTAGGCAAACTGCCTAGGGTGAAAGTGCGAAGACCAATCGAATAGTAAGACAAGTTTTGACCGATCGCCCTAGGCAAGCTTGTATGAAGAAAGGGACCCTATGGGTCATATGGAAATACATGAAAAATCGGCTAAGTCCCAAAATTGGGATGTCTGAACTACACTAAAAAGTTACCACATCAAGCAAGGCAAAGTACCTAGGTGAACCCTAGCAAGAAACACGGACCAAGTCAGATGGCCTAAGTCAAGAGAACAAGTGACCTAGGCAAAGTTGTATGACGGTGAGGACCCTGAAAAATCTGGTTAGTGTAGTTTAGACAGGGGAGGTTTTTGGGTCGGCTGAACCTCCTTATTTTGGGTTTTGACCTCCTCAAGAAGCTACACCTAGGCAAACTGCCTAGGGTGAAAGTGCGAAGACCAATCGAATAGTAAGACAAGTTTTGACCGATCGCCCTAGGCAAGCTTGTATGAAGAAAGGGACCCTATGGGTCATATGGAAATACATGAAAAATCGGCTAAGTCCCAAAATTGGGATGTCTGAACTACACTAAAAAGTTACCACATCAAGCAAGGCAAAGTACCTAGGTGAACCCTAGCAAGAAACACGGACCAAGTCAGATGGCCTAAGTCAAGAGAACAAGTGACCTAGGCAAAGTTGTATGACGGTGAGGACCCTGAAAAATCTGGTTAGTGTAGTTTAGACAGGGGAGGTTTTTGGGTCGGCTGAACCTCCTTATTTTGGGTTTTGACCTCCTCAAGAAGCTACACCTAGGCAAACTGCCTAGGGTGAAAGTGCGAAGACCAATCGAATAGTAAGACAAGTTTTGACCGATCGCCCTAGGCAAGCTTGTATGAAGAAAGGGACCCTATGGGTCATATGGAAATACATGAAAAATCGGCTAAGTCCCAAAATTGGGATGTCTGAACTACACTAAAAAGTTACCACAGCAAGCAAGGCAAAGTACCTAGGTGAACCCTAGGAAGAAACACGGACCAAGTCAGATGGCCTAAGTCAAGAGTACAAGTGACCTAGGCAAAGTTGTATGGCGCTGAGGACCCTGAAAAATCGGGTTAGTGTAGTTCAGACAGGGGAGGTTTCTGGGTCGGCTGAACCTCCTTATTTCGGGTTTTGGCCTCCTCAAGAAGACAGACCTAGGCAAACTGCCTAGGGTGAAAGTGCGAAGACCAATCGAATAGTAAGACAAGTTTTGACCGATCGCCCTAGGCAAGCTTGTATGAAGAAAGGGACCCTATGGGTCATATGAAAATACATGAAAAATCGGCTAAGTCCCAAAATTGGGATGTCTGAACTACACTAAAAAGTTACCACATCAAGCAAGGCAAAGTACCTAGGTGAACCCTAGGAAGAAACACGGACCAAGTCAGATGGCCTAAGTCAAGAGTACAAGTGACCTAGGCAAAGTTGTATGGCGCTGAGGACCCTGAAAAATCGGGTTAGTGTAGTTCAGACAGGGGAGGTTTCTGGGTCGGCTGAACCTCCTTATTTCGGGTTTTGGCCTCCTCAAGAAGACAGACCTAGGCAAAGTGCCTAGGGTGAAAGTGCGAAGACCAATCGAATAGTAAGACAAGTTTTGACCGATCGCCCTAGGCAAGCTTGTATGAAGAAAGGGACCCTATGGGTCATATGGAAATATACGAAAAATCGGCTAAGTCCCGAAATTGGGATGTCTGAACTACACTAAAAAGTTACCACATCAAGCAAGGCAAAGTACCTAGGTGAACCCTAGGAAGAAACACGGACCAAGTCAGATGGCCTAAGTCAAGAGTACAAGTGACCTAGGCAAAGTTGTATGGCGCTAAGGACCATGAAAAATCGGGTTAGTGTAGTTAAGACAGGGGAGGTTTCAGGGTCGGCTGGACCTCCTTATTTCGGGTTTTGGCCTCCTCAAGAAGACAGACCTAGGCGAACTGCCTAGGGTGAAAGTGCGAAGACCAATCGAATAGTAAGACAAGTTTTGACCGATCGCCCTAGGCAAGCTTGTATGAAGAAAGGGACCCTATGGGTCATATGGAAATACATGAAAAATCGGCTAAGTCCCAAAATTAGGATGTCTGAACTACACTAAAAAGTTACCACATCAAGCAAGGCAAAGTACCTAGGTGAACCCTAGGAAGAAACACGGACCAAGTCGGATGGCCTAAGTCAAGAGTACAAGTGACCTAGGCAAAGTTGTATGGCGCTGAGGACCCTGAAAAATCGGGTTAGTGTAGTTCAGACAGGGGAGGTTTCAGGGTCGGCCGAACCTCCTGATTTCGGGTTTTGGCCTCCTCAAGAAGACAGACCTAGGCGAACTGCCTAGGGTGAAAGTGCGAAGACCAATCGAATAGTAAGACAAGTTTTGACCGATCGCCCTAGGCAAGCTTGTATGAAGAAAGGGACCCTATGGGTCATATGGAAATATACGAAAAATCGGCTAAGTCCCAAAATTGGGATGTCAGAACTACACTATAAAGTTACCACATTAGCAAGGCAGACTTGTATGAAGAACGGGACCCTGGTGAAAGTAGCAAATATCCCAAACCGAACATGAATATTATACACACAAGAGTACGAACATAAAGGAACACGGACCAAGCGTACCGAGAGAATCGGTACTATAGAACCCTCGTGGTTCTACACAAAGACTTTATGTTAGGGGTTCAAGCCCCATAGTACTCAAACGGTGACAGTAGCAAATATCCCAAAACGAACGTGAATCTTATTCACAAGAGTACGAACATAAAGGAACACGGACCAAGCGTACCGAGAGAATCGGTACTATAGAGCCCTCGTGGTTCTACACAAAGACTTTATGTTCGGGGTTCACACCCCAAATCGAACGTGGAATTTACTTTCTGATGGTCATGCGGTCGTCCAAAGGGGTCTAGTATCCTGGGATGACAAGCATCACGGGCACAGCTCGTATCAAAACAGTCGAAGAGGCCCGCGAAAGCTTGCTTTCCATGGCTATGCGATGCACAAATTGAGTTTACTCACCGTAGTATAAAACGAACGAACCGAACCTATCCGAGTAGGGATAATGGGCGCAGTAACATACTTCTGTGACCCAGCGAGAGTTGAACGAGGTGACATGAACTGTCAGTGGCTTATATCAGATGGGATACATACATGAGATTGCTTTCAAATCTACACTCGAAAACCTAACCAAGTAAAAGCGAACGTGGGGAGGATTCGAAACTGGTAACGAAATCTTAAGCTGGAAAGAGTCATCACTATGGATACATATTATGCGAAACCAATCAAGTGCTCAGTACTGATCCAAAACCTAAGAGCACTAGTGAACACCTTATTCTCACCCTAGTTCACATCCTAGTGATCGACCACGTGTGTGAAGCAAAGACCAATCGAATTCCTCAATGAACCGAACACTATGAACAAATGGCCAAAAACGTTATAACTATCCAAACATCCTACTATCTAGCGAAAGTCATCACGATGGAACCATACCATGATCTTTAACCTATAGCGCTCACCATATTCCTACCCAGAGTGCAAGTGAACAGATTGCCCACCCGTACCCAGTTCACAACCACGTGATCGACTAACATACCGAGGTTACCACAAGTCAAAGTTATACGTTTACAAGCGCAAGACCAATCGAAAACCCCGAAAGCAATCTCGACCCAAAATGTATTATCCGTGAGTGTAGTCGAGTCTCGTACTCGTCATCTGTAATCGTCGGATAGAATATCCAGTACACGGTTGTCTTTCCAAATGAAATCTACATACAGAACTCGCTCTTGGCAAATGGGTGGCAATGGCGCAATCAGGAGCGAGTTCCCGTCCGGGTGCCAAGTGATTGGCAAATGTCTGGGGGAAAGCAACCATATGTTGATTTGTCTGTTAGTGTACTGGGTGTTTGAGGTATGTAGTATCCACGCTTGGTTGGGTGTGTCAGAGGACCATGGATGCGTTCACAACCCCAATTGGGGTACATCGGGAATGATTTTGTGGAACCGATGTGCCCGGCACACACTAAGTTTTGTTGCAAGTTGATAGTGTGCCATGTCCGGGGGGGTTGTGATTAAACTCTGGTGAATTGCGTACTGTGGTGATTGGGGTATGAAAGCCCCGCAGTTGCAATGATCGGACGCGCCTAGCGTGTCCTTTAGTTGATGGTAGGGAAATGAAGGCCCTTGTCAGCTCACCTAAGTATTCATGGAAGTTTGGCATAAGGTCGCTGTGGTAGGGGTATGAAGGCCCCGTCAGCGCATGCACAATCGGGCGCACGAGCGCTTAGCGGAGTCGAATGCCGCTCAAGTGCCTGTCCGGTGCATCGGGTGTGTGTGATACGAGGGCAATGAGGTTCGCACGGGGGCTCGCCTCCCGTGTGCTACCGGACTTGACAACATATAGAACGTGGTGTTTGCTCCTCCGGGTGCAATGGGACAATGAACATTCGAACGCAAAGTCGGAATTCTGGTTGATCCTACCAGTAATATACGCTCGTCTCAAAGGTTAAGCCATGCATGTCTAAGTACAAACAGATTTAATGTGAAACCGCATAAGGCTCAGTATAACAGCTATAATTTACGAGATCATCAACCTAGTTACTTGGATAACTGTGGAAAATCTAGAGCTAATACATGCAACATGCCAGGACCCTCGCGGGAACTTGTGCACTTATTAGTCAAACCAATCGCGGGTTCTCCGTGTCATTGAGTTGAAGTCTGGATAATGATGCTGATCGTATGGTCTCGCACCGACGACAGATCTCGCAAATATCTGCCCTATCAACTATGGATGGTAGTATAGAGGACTACCATGGTTGCAACGGGTAACGGGGAATCAGGGTTCGATTCCGGAGAGGGAGCCTGAGAAATGGCTACCACATCCAAGGAAGGCAGCAGGCGCGTAAATTACCCAATCCCGGGACGGGGAGGTAGTGACGAGAAATAACAATATGAAACTCTTTAATGATGTTTCATAATTGGAATGAGTAGAGCATAAATCCTTCTACGAGGATCAAGTGGAGGGCAAGTCTGGTGCCAGCAGCCGCGGTAATTCCAGCTCCACTAGCGTATATTAAAATTGTTGCGGTTAAAACGTTCGAAGTTGATACTTGTCCAACACAGTCCGGCTCCGCCGACCCGGTCAACCCGTGGTCGGTGGGCCGAGTCGGAATCTGGTTGCGACTCAATGGTGTGGTAGGGCACCAAGTCTGTGTCATGGTGTGCCCTTCAACGGGTGCAAGTGTAACATAGAGCTCGACCGCTCACGTTTACCTTGAACAAATTAGAGTGCTTAAAGCAGGGTGCCCAAACGCCCTAGAATAATCTTGCATGGAATAATGGAATACGACCTTGGTCTAATCTTTCATTGGTTTGTACTCAGACCGGAGGTAATGATTAACAGAAGTAGTTGGGGACACTAGTATTACGGCGCGAGAGGTGAAATTCGTAGACCGTCGTAAGACTAACTAAAGCGAAGGCATTTGTCAAGGATGCTTTCTTTAATCAAGAACGAAAGTTAGAGGATCGAAGGCGATTAGATACCGCCCTAGTTCTAACCGTAAACGATGCCAACTAGCAATTGGGAGACGCTACAACCAGGTGCTCTCAGTAGCTTCCGGGAAACCAAAGTCAGGTTCCGGGGGAAGTATGGTTGCAAAGTTGAAACTTAAAGGAATTGACGGAAGGGCACCACAATGAAATGGAGCTTGCGGTTCAATTTGACTCAACACGGGAAAACTTACCAGGTCCGAACTTATGGAGGTGAGACAGATTAATAGCTCTTTCTCAAATTTAAGGGTAGTGGTGCATGGCCGTTCTTAGTTCGTGGATTGATTTGTCTGGTTAATTCCGATAACGAACGTGACTCACATATGCTAACTAGAACGCAGTCAGCGTTAATGCGTCGATGCCGATTGGAACGGGTTAGGACCTTTCGGTGGAGTATGACCTGACACCTTCGCTGTTCGTGTGCGCAAGTGCACTTACGGTACGCTGCTTAGCAGGACAATTTGTGTTTAGCAAAATGAGATCGAGCGATAACAGGTCCGTGATGCCCTTAGATGTTCTGGGCTACACGCGTGCTACAATGTGGGTAGCAGCGTGTCTCCTATTCCGAGAGGAACGGGAAATCACTCAAATACTCACTTAGTAGGGATTATGGATTGCAATGGTCCATATGAACTCGGAACTTCTAGTAAGTGCTGGTCATCAGCCAGCGTTGAATACGTCCCTGCCCTTTGTACACACCGCCCGTCGCTACTACCGATGGATTATTTAGTGAGGTCTTTGGAGATGATCGTTCGCTGGATCCTCGTGAACCGCGTCTGCTTTATCGAAGTTGACCGAACTTGATGATTTAGAGGAAGTAAAAGTCGTAACAAGGTTTCCGTAGGTGAACCTGCGGAAGGATCATTAGTGGCCAAGTGATCCTTCCAGAAGTCCGAACCTGCGGGTTGAGACTTCGGCACAAGTTGCCATATGATAATTGACGAAACACTATAGAAGTCCGAACCTGCGGGTTGAGACTTCGGCACAAGTTGCCATATGATAATTGACGAAACACTATAGAAGTCCGAACCTGCGGGTTGAGACTTAGGCACAAGTTGCCTTATACATGACTTTGAACAAATACACAAGTCCGAACCTGCGGGTTGAGACTTAGGCACAAGTTGCCTTATACATGACTTCGAACAAACACACAAGTCCGAACCTGCGGGTTGAGACTTAGGCACAAGTTGCCATATGAAAGTTGACGAAACACTAACAAGTCCGAACCTGCGGGTTGAGACTTAGGCACACGTTGCCTTATACATGACTTCGAACAAATACACAAGTCCGAACTTGCGGGTTGAGACTTAGGCACAAGTTGCCTTATACATACATTGGCCAAATAAACAGAAGTCCGAACCTGCGGGTTGAGACTTAGGCACAAGTTGCCATATTATATTCGATCAAACACTAAGTAGTCCGAACCTGCGGGTTGAGACTCAAGACCGTAACAAGATGTCACTATACAAGTCCGAACCTAAGGGTTGAGACTTAATGCGATCTAGATACCAAGTTGACATCCAATACCTGTTGAGCAAAACCAAAGATTCCCTGTTCTCGAATGATTACACTATATAACAGGGAATCATGAAGAAATCAAGCAAGCGTGAAACAAAGTCATCACTTGGGCGTGCTCGATAGCCAACCACATGACCTTAACCTAAGAGAGCATGCAAACCACATGATACCTATAAACGATTAACCCGCCCTAGTTCAATCGTTCACCAAGTGATGACTTCAGTATGGCTAAGAGAAAAACTTTTAAATGGGAAAAACTCTAAGTCCGAACCTCCGGGTTGAGACTTCCGCGTCGGAGGTGGGCGCACCTCATATCCGAAAGATGGTGAATCAGTGGTGTTCGATCAGCAATGGTCGGATGCCCCGTCGTAGTCCAACTATGACAATCAAAGTCAAGACCTCCGGGTTGAGACTTTCCGCGAGTACAAGCATAAAGGAACACGGACCAAGCCGTACCGAGAGAATCGGTACTAGAGCCCTCGTGGTTCTACATTGAGAGAGCCCTCGTGGTTCTCATTAGGGGCTTTATGCAAGTCGTACTCAATACTGTGGTGTGAAGTATAAAGTAGTCCTCGCCTGGTCCACGCTGCTTCGGCGGTCCTGGGTAAGATAGTTAATTCTAGCTTGCCCTATAGTGGAATGAGGACACTTAATGCTTCGTCTTTTAGCGGCGGCTAGACTCCTCCTCACGGGGAACGAGTTGACGCACACAGCGGCGGCTTACGCACTATGGCAATCATGGATGCCTGAAGATTCCGTGAAGTTCTCCCCTGGTCCACGCTGCCTCGGCAGTCCTGGGTAAAATGGAATATTTCCAGCTTGCCCTATAGTGGAAGAGGACTATCCAACAATACAAAGTCAAGACCTCCGGGTTGAGACTTTCCGCGTCGGTGGTGTCGCGCACCGCCTATCCGAAAGATGGTGTAACAGGGGTGTTCGATCAGCAATGGTCGGATGCCCCGTCATAGTCCAACTATGACAACCAAAGTCAAGACCTCCGGGTTGAGACTTTCCGCGTCCGGAGGTACGCGTACCGCCTACCCGAAAGATGGTGTGCTTCTGGGGTATTCGATGAGTCGGATACCCCGTCGTAGTCCAACTATGACAATCAAAGTCAAGACCTCCGGGTTGAGACTTCCGCGTCCGGAGGTACGCGTACCGCCTACCCGAAAGATGGTGAATCAGGGGTGTTCGATCAGCAATGGTCGGATGCCCCGTCGTAGTCCAACTATGACAATCAAAGTCAAGACCTCCGGGTTGAGACTTCCGCGTCCGGAGGTACGCGTACCGCCTACCCGAAAGATGGTGAATCAGGGGTGTTCGATCAGCAATGGTCGGATGCCCCGTCGTAGTCCAACTATGACAATCAAAGTCAAGACCTCCGGGTTGAGACTTTCTAAGAGTACAAGCATAAAGGAACACGGACCAAGCCGTACCGAGAGAATCGGTACTAGAGCCCTCGTGGTTCTACATTGAGAGAGCCCTCGTGGTTCTCATTAGGGGCTTTATGCAAGTCGTACTCAATACTGTGGTGTGAAGTATAAAGTATAGAGTCCTCCACTGGTCCACGCTGCTCCGGCGGTCCTGGGTAAGATAGTTCATTCTAGCTTGCCCTATGTGGAAGAGGACTCAATACCCTACCTGTTGAGCTTGAAACAAAGTCATCACTTGGGCATGCTCATATTGCCATACACAATTACATTATATTCGAATGAGCATGCAAGCGACCCTATATAGACCGAACCAAAACGATAGATACCGCCGTAGTTCACCCCAACCAAGTGATGACTTCAGTATGGCTAGTGTGTGAAGTATAAAGTATAGTCCTCCCCTGGTCCACACTGCTTCGGCGGTCCTGGGTAAGATAGTTAGTTCTAGCTTGCCCTATGTGGAAGAGGACACAATACTTAATACTTAGAGTACAAGCATAAAGGAACACGGACCAAGCCGTACCGAGAGAATCGGTACTAGAGCCCTCGCGGTTCTACATTGTGAGCCCTCGTGGTTCAAACTAGATACTTTATGCAAGGCGTACTCAAAACTGTGGTGTGAAGTATAAAGTATAGTCCTCATCTGGTCCACGCTGCTTCGGCGGTCCTGGGTAAGATAGTTAATTCTAGCTTGCCCTATGTGGAAGAGGACACAATACTTAATACTGTGGTGTAATGGACAAGGTATAGTCCTCCACTGGTCCACGCTGCTCCGGCGGTCCTGGGTAAGATAGTTCATTCTAGCTTGCCCTATGTGGAAGAGGACTCAATACCCTACCTGTTGAGCTTGAAACAAAGTCATCACTTGGGCATGCTCATATTGCCATACAATATTCCATTATCTACTAATGAGCATGCAGCTATATGATATTAACCTGTAAACGATTACCCCGCCGTAGTTCAGCGCTTCAACCAAGTGATGACTTCAGTATGGCTAGTGTGTGAAGTATAAAGTATAGTCCTCCCCTGGTCCACACTGCTTCGGCGGTCCTGGGTAAGATAGTTAGTTCTAGCTTGCCCTATGGTGGAAGAGGACACCATACTTAATACTGTGGTGTAATGAACAAAGTATAGTCCTCCACTGGTCCACGCTGCTTCGGCGGTCCTGGGTAAGATAGTTAGTTCTAGCTTGCCCTATGTGGAAGAGGGCATACAAGACAAAGTATAGTTCTCCCCTGGTCCACGCTGCTTCGGCGGTCCTGGGTAAGATAGTTAATTCTAGCTTGCCCTATGTGGAAGAGAGCATACATGAACCAAGAACGAAGGTTATGATCGAGGAATGATTCGACAACTAACCGATGGTATGAAATGTGAAGAATTCAAGCAAGCACACAATCAAGTCATCACTTGGGCATGCTCGATAGCCAACCCTATGACATTAACCTAGTAGAGCATGCGAAAACCAATATATATGTAAACGATGCCCCTCCCTAGTTCAGCGCTTCAACCAAGTGATGACTTCAGAATGGCTAAATCAAATCGGTTCAAAACATACCATCGGTACCCTATTGAAACACACAAGTCGATATCAAACCTCATGATTGTGTAGTCCTCCACTGGTCCACACTGCTCCGGCGGTCCTGGGTAAGATAGTTCATTCTAGCTTGCCCTATGTGGAAGAGGGCACATTACTCAATACTGTGGTGTTATGAACAAAGTATAGTCCTCCACTGGTCCACGCTGCTTCGGCGGTCCTGGGTAAGATAGTTAGTTCTAGCTTGCCCTATGTGGAAGAGGGCATACAAGACAAAGTATAGTTCTCCCCTGGTCCACGCTGCTTCGGCGGTCCTGGGTAAGATAGTTAATTCTAGCTTGCCCTATGTGGAAGAGAGCATACATGAACCAAGAACGAAGGTTATGATCGAGGAATGATTCGACAACTAACCGATGGTATGAAATGTGAAGAATTCAAGCAAGCACACAATCAAGTCATCACTTGGGCATGCTCGATAGCCAACCTCATGACATTAACCTAGTAGAGCATGCGAAAACCAATATATATGTAAACGATGCCTCCCTAGTTCAGCGCTTCAACCAAGTGATGACTTCAGAATGGCTAAATCAAATCGGTTCAAACCATACCATCGGTATCCTATTGAAACACACAAGTCGATATCAAACCTCATGATTGTGTAGTCCTCCACTGGTCCACGCCGCTTCGGCCGTCCTGGGTAAAATGGAACATTCCAGCTTGCCCTATGTGGAAGAGGGCACATTACTCAATACTGTGGTGTGAAGTATAAAGTTCAGTTCTCCCCTGGTCCACGCTGCTTCGGCGGTCCTGGGTAAGATAGTTCATTCTAGCTTGCCCTATGTGGAAGAGGACACTTCATACTTCGTCTCTAAGCGGCGGCTTGACTCCTCCCTACGGGGAACGGGTTTACGCGCACAGCGGCGGCTTACGCACTATGGCAGTCATGGATGCCTTACGTT
>NW_026525145.1:227500-255000 GCF_943734705.1 Anopheles coustani | reverse complement strand
TGGTGGTGTTGCGTGTGTGGTGTTCGATTAGAAAGATATAATTTCTAAGTCCGGATTAGTGCTGTCAGTGGGCCGCCGCTAACAGGTCCTGCACGGCCACCGTGGGGCTTGACTTGGCGCTATTCCGGACTTGGGGCGATCACGATGTCCCCGTGCGGGACTTAGAAGATGGAAGAACACAAGTACCCTTATCCCATGACTTGTGAGCGATTGGCATACGTTACCACATGAAGAGAAAAATTGGCTAAGTCCCGGATCCATATTATATGAAGAGAAAAATCGGCTAAGTCCCGGATCCATATTATATGAAGAGAAAAATTGGCTAAGTCCCGGATCCATATTATATGAAGAGAAAAATCGGCTAAGTCCAGGATCTATATATAATAACCTAATAATCGGCTAAGTCCAGGATCCATATTATATGAAGAGAAAAATCGGCTAAGTCCAGGATCCATATATAATAACCTAATAATCGGCTAAGTCCAGGATCCATATATAATAACCTAATAACAGGCTAAGTCCAGGATCCATATTATATGAAGAGAAAAATCGGCTAAGTCCGAGATTGGGTCTGTCAGACATACACTTTCAAGATACCACACAAGCAAGCAAGATGGCCTAGTGATGGATCCATATGATATGAAGAGAAAAATCGGCTAAGTCCAGGATCCATATAATATGAAGAGAAAAATCGGCTAAGTCCCAGATTGGGTCTGTCAGAAATACACTTCCAAGTTACCACACAAGCAAGCAAGATGGCCTAGTGATGGATCCATATGATATGAAGAGAAAAATCGGCTAAGTGCAGGATCCATATAATATGAAGAGAAAAATCGGCTAAGTCCCAGATTGGGTCTGTCAGAAATACACTTCCAAGTTACCACACAAGCAAGCAAGATGGCCTAGTGATGGATCCATATGATATGAAGAGAAAAATCGGCTAAGTCCCAGATTGGGTCTGTCAGACATACACTATCAAGTTACCACACAAGCAAGCAAGATGGCCTAGTGATGGATCCATATGATATGAAGAGAAAAATCGGCTAAGTCCCAGATTGGGTCTGTCAGAAATACACTTCCAAGTTACCACATGAGCAAGCAAGATGGCCTAGTGATGGATCCATATAATATGCAGAGAAAAATCGGCTAAGTCCCAGATTGGGTCTGTCAGAAATACACTTCCAAGTTACCACATGAGCAAGCAAGTTACCACATGAAGAGAAAGCCGGCAAAGTCTGGGAATGTTACCACATGAACTGGAAAATGGGCAAAAACCTACCTTCACAGGGAACGTGAATAAGTAAGGCTGTAGACATCGGATCGACAAGCCAAAGACTGATATGGAAAGGAAATGAGTAGTACTAGCTTTCCTGAGAGTTGCAGAGCTTAGACTGCATATGAACGAAAGTTATTAAGCGTCAAAGTCAGAGAAGTTACCCAAAGGAACACAAGTTCCAACTTAGAGCATGTATACCGCCTAGACGGTAAGAGGTACGGCCAGGCTGAGGAATAAGGAAATGTTGGCCAACATGTTCCCTAACTATCCCCCGAAGACCGCAAAGCAATCCAACATCAACCAAGAAAGTTATAGCCCGATCAAGGAAACACCTACTTTGCACCGATATTGCACCAAATACATGTACCAAGCACCTTCGGTTGCATACCTGCAGGGGTTTACCATAGTAGGCCATGGAAGACCGATATACCGAACATAATCACTTTCTATCTCCTCGGGTGTTTGAGATAGCGCTTTGCGGTACAAGAACGAAAGTTAGACTTTATCTTGGTGCATCTTTTTGCCCAAGATCACAAGACCCTATCTACCAAGGCAAGAAAGTTGTGTGGGGACAAAATGTCCAAAAGTGCCCAAAGTGGCACACTTGAACCATATATTCGAGAAAAACACAAGTGTGGGCCCGAGCTAGCAAGTTGAAATGTTCTGACCGTCAGTAGCCCTAGTTGAGGTGCACTTATCATTATATGAGGCCAACGTGCCAGCTAGTCTCTAAAGGGGCGATATGGGTGTTCCAAGGTTTGTACCCAATTGAGGAAAAAACAGGGTAAGGTACGGTGTACCGCGAATAACTCGGGCTATAGATGTCCGATCGATGAGTTTGGCATATGTATGGAAAGGTCTCGACGAGACCTAACTACCCTGAAAGTATGAAGGCAAAGACTTGAATGACCGGGAAGTTATTAAGTGCACAAGTGGTAAAGTTGCACCAAAGTCCATGTTACCCGAAGTGGTACATGAACACCCAATATTCGACCAAAACACAAGTTTAGAGACGAGCTAGCGAGCTACATTGTTCAGACCGTCAGTAGCCCGCATCAAGACACGCATTTCATTATATTGAGCCTAGCCGCTAGCTCGACTCGAAGTCGGTCATATGGTTGGTTGATGGTTTGGACCGACCACGTGGTGTACCAAGGTGATGTACCTTTCATGAATTAAAACTCTGGCTGTATGGCACTGAGCGACAAGCTAAGGTGTGATTTGGAATAGTCTTGAGTGGGACTATTTAGGAAAAATGCGAACAAAAAATCACAAAGTCCTTGGGCGAAGCTATTAGCGAAACATAGAGCAAATTGGTACCAAAAACTATGGAAATGGGACTTGAGTCAAAAATAACCGCAAGTTGGAGAAGAGATAGCAAGCTTGCGTAGAACAATTATATTTGGTGCATGGTATCACCAACAAAAAAGTATATGGGGCCAAGGTGCTGGCTGGCCTCCAAAGTGGAGATATGGGCGATCCAAAGTTTGTACCCAAGAACGAACAAGTATGGAAAAAACAGGGTAAGGTACCAAGTACCATTAATAACTTCGGCTGTAGATGGCCGAGCGAGGCAAACGGCTCACCGTTGGAAAGGTCTTGGGGAGACCTATCTACCCTGAAAGTTTCATGAGGCTGAGTTGAAAGACCACGGAGATATTAGGTGATGATGGTCCAATTCGGGGACCAAGTCGCAGGAAATGGCGCTTGACCAAAATCACCCTTGGAAGGTGAATACCGGCTTACCGGTAAGAGATAGCGACTTGGCGTAGAATATTCATAAGTTGGGCGTGTAGAGACGCAACTTTTATTATATGAGGCCAACCCGGTCAGGGTGCTCCAAGTCGGTCGTTTGGTTGGTTTATGGTTTGGGCCGACCACGTGGTGTGCCAAGTTGAGGTACCTTTCATGAATTATAACTTGGTCAGTTTGGCACCGAGCGACAAGCTGCGGTGTGTTTTGGAATGGTCTTGAGTGGGACTATCAAGGAAAAATACCAATCGAAAATCAGCTTGTCCATGGCCGAAGCTATTAGTGAAACATACAGCAAAATGGGTCCAAAAACGAATGAAATGGGAATTGGACCAAGAATAACGGCAAGTTGGAGAAGAGATAGCAAGTTGGCGTAGAACAATTATATTTGGTGCATGGCATGACCAACAAAAAAGTATATGGGGCCAAGGTGCTAGCTGGCCTCCAAAGTGGAGATATGGGCGATCCAAAGTTTGTACCCAAGTACGAACAAGTATGGAAAAAACAGGGTAAGGTACCAAGTACCATTTATAACTTCGGCTGTAGATGGCCGAGCGAGGCAAACGGCTCACCGTTGGAAAGGTCTTGGGGAGACCTATCTACCCTGAAAGTTTTATGAGGCTGAGTTGAAAGACCACGGAGATATTAGGTGATGATGGTCCAATTCGGGGACCAAGTCGCAGGAAATGGCACTTGACCAAAATCACCATTGGAAGGTGAATACCGGCTTACCGGTAAGAGATAGCGACTTGGCGTAGAATATTCATAAGTTGGGCGTGTAGAGACGCAACTTTCATTATATGGGGCCAACCCGGTCAGGGTGCTCCAAGTCGGTCGTTTGGTCGGTTTATGGTTTGGGCCGACCACGTGGTGTACCAAGTTGAGGTACCTTTCATGAATTATAACTCGGTCAGTTTGCCACCGAGCGACAAGTTGCGGTGTGTTTTGGAATGGTCTTGAGTGGGACTATCAAGGAAAAATACAAGTAGAAAATCAGCTTGTCCATGGCCGAAGCTATTAGTGAAACATATAGCAAAATGGGTCCAAAAACGAATGAAATGGGACTTGGACCAAGAATAACGGCAAGTTGGAGAAGAGATAGCAAGTTGGCGTAGAACAATTATATTTGGTGCATGGTATGACCAACAAAAAAGTATATGAGGCCAAGGTGCTGGCTGGCCTCCAAAGTGGAGATATGGGCGATCCAAAGTTTGTACCCAAGTATGGCAAAAACTGGTAGAGGTACCTTTCATGAATTATAACTCAGGCTGTATGGCACTTAGCGGGACGCTTGACTCTGGTATGGAATAGTCCTGAGTGGGACTATCAAGGAAAAATACGAACAAAAAATAACCATGTCCACGGACGAAGGTATTAGCGAAACTTAGAGCGAAATTGCGACCAAGTCGCTGGAAATGGCCCTTGAACCAAGTATACCGTCAAGGCGGTACGAGATAGCGAGTTGACGTAGAACATTTATAAGTTTGCCTTAACGAGACGAAAGTTTAGTTATATGGGGCCAACCCGCCCAGGGTTGTCCAAGTCGGTCATATGGCTGATCGAAATTTTCGACCAAGTACTGAGAAAACAGGGTAAGGTACCAAGTACCTCGAATAACTTCGGCTGTAGATGTCCGAGCGAAGCAAACGGCATAGCGTTGGAAAGGTCTTGAAGTGCTCTAAACACCCTGAAAGTATGAGAACGCTATCTGGAAAACTTGTGGAGATATTAGAGAAACATAGGGCCCAAAAGATACCAAGTCGCAGGAAATGGGCCCTCCAAGAACACCCTAAAATCCCAATTACGGCTAAGTTGCAGGCCAGCTAGCGAAGTGAATTGTTCTAGACATAACTAGAACACGTTGATGCGCAACTTTTTGAATCAGAACTTTTTTCGATATCTGGCCCCCAAAGGGGGGATATGGGCGATCAAAGGATTTTTCCAAGTTTCGGTACTTTTTACGGTATCGCTCATAGCTCCGGCTGTATGCAAGCAAATGACAATCTAAGACATGATTTGGAAAGGTATTGAGCAGTACTAACTTACGTTAGAACACAGCGAAGCGCTATCGGTTCATGGCAAGGCCGATATAAGCAGTCAAAGATGAAAAATGTTGACAAAATGAACAAAAATTACCTTGGTACGCGAATAGCGGCCAGGGATGAAGAGGTACGAAGGTGGTGTAGAACAATTATAATTAGGGCTTGGTACGCTCTAAAAGTTTGCCGAAGACTGCAAAGCGCTCAGACCCATAGAAAGTGGCCATTTGGGCCGAACAGTGCGTGCAAAGAGGTGAAAATGCAAAAATTGCACTTTGGGGGGCGATTTGCGGGGGGAAGGAGGGGTCGGAGGGCAAAATGTCCCTTGACCAAAAAGTCTTATCTCGTCGAGATCTACAACATTGCCGAAGACCGCAAAGCGCTAGCTCGCAATCGAAAAATCGAGAATTTGAAAATTTTCTAAGTCTTTGGCTCCCTAAGGAAAAGTTTCAAAAATCACGTTTGTCCCCAATTTTGAAGGGGAAGGAGTCGGTTCCGGGGCAAGGTGTCTTCGGCAAAAAGTCTTATCTTTTTGCGTACTTTCGACTAGTTCAATAAAAATTTTTGACCCAAAATTTGTTCGGCGGACCCCTAGGTCGAAAAACCCGAAAAAATCCCAAAAAAGTCGAAAATGTCGAAAAATGAGAAAACCTCATATTCGGACTCTACACGAGCCCCAGATATTGAAAAGTGAAATCCGCGGTCGATTTGGACCAAAAAATTGACCTAGGCAAAGTTGTATGGAGGTAGGGACCCCTGAGAAAAAAGTTTGGTCCCGAGGCTCCTTGGACCACCAAGTCCCTAGGTCGGACCAAAATCGGAAAAAATCCGACCGAAGTCGAAAGTGTCGAAAATTTTAAAAAACCCCTTTTGGGGCCCTATGGCCTCCCTAGATAATGAAAAGTGAGGTCCGCGGCCGATCCGGAAGAAAAACTTGACCTAGGCAAACTTGTATGACGGTGGGGACCCAAAAAAATTTCGATGAGTGTAGTTTAGACAGGCCGGAAAATGTATCGGTGGTCCGTATCAAGGGACGTCTTTTAGTTCCATGGGGTGGTGGTCGTCGAACAAAGTCGCCTAGGTCGACCACCAGAAAGACCAGTCGTGTTGTAATGGATGTTTTGGCCACTTTGCTAGGGAAACCTAGTAGGTCGAAGCAAATTTGGGGTTCGAGATGCGTTGGTGAAAGTTGGTCCAACCTAGGTGTGCTTGGTGGAGGTTGACCATGAAAGTAGAGCATGATGGGAATGACCATAACTTTGGTTCTAGATGTCGGATCGGTACACTTGAGGCAGTTTTGGAAAGGTGAAGGCCTGCTCTAGCTATGTATCCTACCAAGCTGAGCGCCTACTAGTGACCCGGAGGAGGTATTAAGGGTCAAAGGCAAAAAGGGGTACCCTAAAGTGCATGTGACCAAGAAAATGGGAAAAACGGTATCGCCTATAGCTCAGGCTGTATGGCTCGGATCGGAAAGCTTGGATATGCGTTGGAAAGGTCTTGACGAGCGCTAGCTATGTGTCCTACCAAGCAAAGCGCTAGGTGTTGAGCAAGTCGGTCATATTAGAGGGCAAAGGTGAAAAATGGTGGTTTAGAGGCGAAAATTCACCTTATGATCGAAAATAGCGGGCGAACGATAAGAGCTACGAACATGGCGTAGAACAATCATAAGTACGTTACCACAAGACCTAACTTTGGCCAATATAGAGCGAGAAGATCGGAGGTACCCATCAGGGTGATATGGCTGGTTCAAAGTTGGACCAAAACGAGACTTGAGAAATGGGTTGAAACACGGTATCGCGAATAACTCAGGCTGTATGGAACGGATCGACAAGCTAAGATCAGTGTTGGAAAGGTCGAACCGAGCGCTAACTATAATCCCGAACAACCGAAGCGCTAAGTGTTGAGCAAAACTGAGTTATTAGGCGACAAAGTGGAAAAATAATACCAAAATGGCCAAAAATCACACAAGACCAAGAATACCGAGCAGGCGGTAAGAGATAGCGGGTTGACGTAGAATACTTATAAGTTTGCCTCTACAAGACCTAAAAGTCGGCCATAAAAAGCGAGAAGATCGGACCACTCTGGAAGGGTGATACGAGTGGTCAAAAATTGGCAAAAATGAAACATGGCTAAAATGGATTTGACTTGTGCACCGTATAGCTCCGGCTGTATGGCATGGATTGTTAAGCTAGGATATGTTTTGGAAAGGTAACACCCAGCGCTAGATACGACTAGAAGAAAGCAAAGCGCTAACTAGCATGATTTGGAAGTTATTAAGTGTCAAAGTCGAAAAATGTTACCAAAATTGAAACTCGAGTACATTGGGCCAAAAAGTACAAGTTGTGAAATTTGGACTTACGAGTAAAATACCGAGCAGGCGGTAAGAGATAGAGACTTGGTGTAGAACAATTATAAGTTGGGCATGTTATAACCTATATTTGGCCCGAACATAGTCTCGAGATCGGTGGTACCTAAAAGGGTGGTACAGGTGTTAGATGGTTTTCCCAGAGCATAAGCTCCACATGATATGGAAAACGGGAAACATCATAACTTCGGCTGTATGGCATGGAATGGAACGAACAAGGTATCGATGGAAAGAGAAAAGGTAGCGCTAACTATAATTCCTTCCAAGCAAAGCGCTAGCATGTGACCGTTTGGGTGTTATTGTGAGTCAAAGTCTGAAATTGTTACCACGAGAGGCGAAAATCCAACTAAGTCCATGAATACCGGGCTGGCGGTAAGAGATACGGCTTGGCCGTAGAACATTTATAAGTTGGCCAAGACAAGGCCTAAGTTTCGTCCATAGACGACAAGAAGATCGAAGATACCTGAAGGTGAGATATGGGCGTCCCAAAGTGGGCCTTTGAAAAAGTGACAAACTTCCCTTATAACAGCATACACCAAATATCTCTGGCTCTATGGCACCGAATAAGAAGTTGAGCTCAGCGACAGAAAGGTGATAGTCAGCGCTAAATATCATACGAACAGAGTGAAGCGCTAAAGAGAAAGGATCTTGGTGATATAAGGTGACAAAGTCGAGAAAAGTTGCCTCAAAATCATGAAAAATGTGAAAAAATGGCTAAGTCCCGGGTGCCTTAAGGGCAGGTTAATCGAATGTACCGAGCTGGCGGTACGAGATAGAGACTTGGTGTAGAACAATTATATGTTTGGCATGGCAAGACCTACATTCGGCCAATACAAAGTGAGAAGATCAAAGATACCCGCAAGGGTGATATTGGTGTCCAAAGGAAAAAAGCACTAAGTCTTGGGAAACTTATATGAAGAAAAAGGACCCTGATGGGTCATATGGGATGGATCGAAAAATCGGCTAAGTCCCAAAATGGGGATGTCAGAACTACACTCATGTGTTACCACATCAAGCAAGGCAAACTTATATGAAGCAAAGGACCCTGATGGGTCATATGGTATTGATCGAAAAATCGGCTAAGTCCCAAAATGGGGATGTCAGAACTACACTCAAATGTTACCACATCAAGCAAGGCAAACTTATATGAAGGCAAGGACCCTGATGGGTCATATGGTATTTTACGAAAAATCGGCTAAGTCCCAAAATGATGATGTCAGAACTACACTAACAAGTTACCACACCAAGCAAGGCAAACTTATATGAAGCAAAGGACCCTGATGGGTCATATGGTATTTTACGAAAAATCGGCTAAGTCCCAAAATGGGGATGTCAGAACTACACTCAAATGTTACCACACCAAGCAAGGCAAACTTATATGAAGGCAAGGTCCCTGATGGGTCATATGGTATTTTACGAAAAATCGGCTAAGTCCCAAAATGGTGATGTCAGAACTACACTAAAATGTTACCACACCAAGCAAGGCAAACTTATATGAAGGCAAGGACCCTGATGGGTCATATGGTATTTTACGAAAAATCGGCTAAGTCCCAAAATGGTGATGTCAGAACTACACTAAAATGTTACCACACCAAGCAAGGCAAACTTATATGAAGGCAAGGACCCTGATGGGTCATATGGTATGGATCGAAAAATCGGCTAAGTCCCAAAATGGGGATGTCTGAACTACACTCAAATGTTACCACATCAAGCAAGGCAAACTTATATGAAGGAAAGGACCCTGATGGGTCATATGGTATTTTACGAAAAATCGGCTAAGTCCCAAAATGGGGATGTCAGAACTACACTCAAATGTTACCACACCAAGCAAGGCAAACTTATATGAAGGCAAGGACCCTGATGGGTCATATGGTATTTTACGAAAAATCGGCTAAGTCCCAAAATGGGGATGTCAGAACTACACTCAAATGTTACCACACCAAGCAAGGCAAACTTATATGAAGGCAAGGACCCTGATGGGTCATATGGTATTTTACGAAAAATCGGCTAAGTCCCAAAATGGGGATGTCTGAACTACACTCATATGTTACCACACCAAGCAAGGCAAACTTATATGAAGCAAAAGACCCTGATGGGTCATATGGTATTTTACGAAAAATCGGCTAAGTCCCAAAATGGGGATGTCTGAACTACACTCATATGTTACCACACCAAGCAAGGCAAACTTATATGAAGCAAAAGACCCTGATGGGTCAAATGGTATTTTACGAAAAATCGGCTAAGTCCCAAAATGGGGATGTCAGAACTACACTCATATGTTACCACACCAAGGAAGGCAAACTTATATGAAGCAAAAGACCCTGATGGGTCAAATGGTATTTTACGAAAAATCGGCTAAGTCCCAAAATGGGGATGTCAGAACTACACTCAAATGTTATCACACCAAGCAAGGCAAACTTATATGAAGCAAAAGACCCTGATGGGTCAAATGGTATTTTACGAAAAATCGGCTAAGTCCCAAAATGGGGATGTCTGAACTACACTCAAATGTTACCACATCAAGCAAGGCAAACTTATATGAAGGCAAGGACCCTGATGGGTCATATGGTATTTTACGAAAAATCGGCTAAGTCCCAAAATGGGGATGTCTGAACTACACTCAAATGTTACCACACCAAGCAAGGCAAACTTATATGAAGCAAAGGACCCTGATGGGTCATATGGTATTTTACGAAAAATCGGCTAAGTCCCAAAATGGGGATGTCAGAACTACACTCATATGTTACCACACCAAGCAAGGCAAACTTATATGAAGCAAAGGACCCTGATGGGTCATATGGTATTTTACGAAAAATCGGCTAAGTCCCAAAATGGGGATGTCAGAACTACACTCAAATGTTACCACACCAAGCAAGGCAAACTTATATGAAGGAAAGGACCCATATGGGTCATATGGTATTTTACGAAAAATCGGCTAAGTCCGAAAATGATGATGTCAGAACTACACTCATATGTTACCACACCAAGGAAGGCAAACTTATATGAAGCAAAAGACCCTGATGGGTCAAATGGTATTTTACGAAAAATCGGCTAAGTCCCAAAATGGGGATGTCAGAACTACACTCATATGTTACCACACCAAGCAAGGCAAACTTATATGAAGCAAAGGACCCTGATGGGTCATATGGTATTTTACGAAAAATCGGCTAAGTCCGAAAATGGGGATGTCTGAACTACACTCAAATGTTACCACATCAAGCAAGGCAAACTTATATGAAGGCAAGGACCCTGATGGGTCATATGGTATTTTACGAAAAATCGGCTAAGTCCCAAAATGGGGATGTCTGAACTACACTCAAATGTTACCACACCAAGCAAGGCAAACTTATATGAAGCAAAGGACCCTGATGGGTCATATGGTATTTTACGAAAAATCGGCTAAGTCCCAAAATGGGGATGTCAGAACTACACTCAAATGTTACCACACCAAGCAAGGCAAACTTATATGAAGGCAAGGACCCTGATGGGTCATATGGTATTTTACGAAAAATCGGCTAAGTCCCAAAATGGGGATGTCAGAACTACACTCAAATGTTACCACACCAAGCAAGGCAAACTTATATGAAGGCAAGGACCCTGATGGGTCATATGGTATTTTACGAAAAATCGGCTAAGTCCCAAAATGGGGATGTCTGAACTACACTCATATGTTACCACACCAAGCAAGGCAAACTTATATGAAGCAAAAGACCCTGATGGGTCATATGGTATTTTACGAAAAATCGGCTAAGTCCCAAAATGGGGATGTCTGAACTACACTCATATGTTACCACACCAAGCAAGGCAAACTTATATGAAGCAAAAGACCCTGATGGGTCAAATGGTATTTTACGAAAAATCGGCTAAGTCCCAAAATGGGGATGTCAGAACTACACTCATATGTTACCACACCAAGGAAGGCAAACTTATATGAAGCAAAAGGACCCTGATGGGTCAAATGGTATTTTACGAAAAATCGGCTAAGTCCCAAAATGGGGATGTCAGAACTACACTCAAATGTTATCACACCAAGCAAGGCAAACTTATATGAAGCAAAGGACCCTGATGGGTCAAATGGTATTTTACGAAAAATCGGCTAAGTCCCAAAATGGGGATGTCAGAACTACACTCAAATGTTACCACACCAAGCAAGGCAAACTTATATGAAGCAAAGGACCCTGATGGGTCATATGGTATTTTACGAAAAATCGGCTAAGTCCCAAAATGGGGATGTCAGAACTACACTCATATGTTACCACACCAAGCAAGGCAAACTTATATGAAGCAAAGGACCCTGATGGGTCATATGGTATTTTACGAAAAATCGGCTAAGTCCGAAAATGGGGATGTCTGAACTACACTCAAATGTTACCACATCAAGCAAGGCAAACTTATATGAAGGCAAGGACCCTGATGGGTCATATGGTATTTTACGAAAAATCGGCTAAGTCCCAAAATGGGGATGTCTGAACTACACTCAAATGTTACCACACCAAGCAAGGCAAACTTATATGAAGCAAAGGACCCTGATGGGTCATATGGTATTTTACGAAAAATCGGCTAAGTCCCAAAATGGGGATGTCAGAACTACACTCAAATGTTACCACACCAAGCAAGGCAAACTTATATGAAGGCAAGGACCCTGATGGGTCATATGGTATTTTACGAAAAATCGGCTAAGTCCCAAAATGGGGATGTCAGAACTACACTCAAATGTTACCACACCAAGCAAGGCAAACTTATATGAAGGCAAGGACCCTGATGGGTCATATGGTATTTTACGAAAAATCGGCTAAGTCCCAAAATGGGGATGTCTGAACTACACTCATATGTTACCACACCAAGCAAGGCAAACTTATATGAAGCAAAAGACCCTGATGGGTCATATGGTATTTTACGAAAAATCGGCTAAGTCCCAAAATGGGGATGTCTGAACTACACTCATATGTTACCACACCAAGCAAGGCAAACTTATATGAAGCAAAAGACCCTGATGGGTCAAATGGTATTTTACGAAAAATCGGCTAAGTCCCAAAATGGGGATGTCAGAACTACACTCATATGTTACCACACCAAGGAAGGCAAACTTATATGAAGCAAAAGGACCCTGATGGGTCAAATGGTATTTTACGAAAAATCGGCTAAGTCCCAAAATGGGGATGTCAGAACTACACTCAAATGTTATCACACCAAGCAAGGCAAACTTATATGAAGCAAAGGACCCTGATGGGTCAAATGGTATTTTACGAAAAATCGGCTAAGTCCCAAAATGGGGATGTCAGAACTACACTCAAATGTTACCACACCAAGCAAGGCAAACTTATATGAAGCAAAGGACCCTGATGGGTCATATGGTATTTTACGAAAAATCGGCTAAGTCCCAAAATGGGGTTGTCAGAACTACACTCATATGTTACCACACCAAGCAAGGCAAACTTATATGAAGCAAAGGACCCTGATGGGTCATATGGTATTTTACGAAAAATCGGCTAAGTCCCAAAATGGGGATGTCAGAACTACACTCAAATGTTACCACACCAAGCAAGGCAAACTTATATGAAGCAAAGGACCCTGATGGGTCATATGGTATTTTACGAAAAATCGGCTAAGTCCCAAAATGGGGATGTCAGAACTACACTCATATGTTACCACACCAAGCAAGGCAAACTTATATGAAGCAAAGGACCCTGATGGGTCAAATGGTATTTTACGAAAAATCGGCTAAGTCCCAAAATGGGGATGTCAGAACTACACTCATATGTTACCACACCAAGCAAGGCAAACTTATATGAAGCAAAGGACCCTGATGGGTCAAATGGTATTTTACGAAAAATCGGCTAAGTCCCAAAATGGGGATGTCAGAACTACACTCATATGTTACCACACCAAGCAAGGCAAACTTATATGAAGCAAAGGACCCTGATGGGTCATATGGTATTTTACGAAAAATCGGCTAAGTCCCAAAATGGGGATGTCAGAACTACACTCAAATGTTACCACACCAAGCAAGGCAAACTTATATGAAGGAAAGGACCCTGATGGGTCATATGGTATTTTACGAAAAATCGGCTAAGTCCCAAAATGGGGATGTCAGAACTACACTCAAATGTTACCACACCAAGCAAGGCAAACTTATATGAAGGAAAGGACCCTGATGGGTCATATGGTATTTTACGAAAAATCGGCTAAGTCCCAAAATGGGGATGTCAGAACTACACTCAAATGTTACCACACCAAGCAAGGCAAACTTATATGAAGGAAAGGACCCTGATGGGTCATATGGTATGGATCGAAAAATCGGCTAAGTCCCAAAATGGGGATGTCAGAACTACACTCAAATGTTACCACACCAAGCAAGGCAAACTTATATGAAGGCAAGGACCCTGATGGGTCATATGGTATTTTACGAAAAATCGGCTAAGTCCCAAAATGGGGATGTCAGAACTACACTCAAATGTTACCACACCAAGCAAGGCAAACTTATATGAAGCAAAGGACCCTGATGGGTCATATGGTATTGATTGAAAAATCGGCTAAGTCCCAAAATGGGGATGTCAGAACTACACTCAAATGTTACCACACCAAGCAAGGCAAACTTATATGAAGCAAAGGACCCTGATGGGTCATATGGTATTTTACGAAAAATCGGCTAAGTCCCAAAATGATGATGTCAGAACTACACTCAAATGTTACCATACCAAGCAAGGCAAACTTATATGAAGGAAAGGACCCATATGGGTCATATGGTATTTTACGAAAAATCGGCTAAGTCCCAAAATGGGGATGTCTGAACTACACTCATATGTTACCACACCAAGCAAGGCAAACTTATATGAAGCAAAAGACCCTGATGGGTCAAATGGTATTTTACGAAAAATCGGCTAAGTCCCAAAATGGGGATGTCAGAACTACACTCATATGTTACCACACCAAGGAAGGCAAACTTATATGAAGCAAAAGGACCCTGATGGGTCAAATGGTATTTTACGAAAAATCGGCTAAGTCCCAAAATGGGGATGTCAGAACTACACTCAAATGTTATCACACCAAGCAAGGCAAACTTATATGAAGCAAAGGACCCTGATGGGTCAAATGGTATTTTACGAAAAATCGGCTAAGTCCCAAAATGGGGATGTCAGAACTACACTCAAATGTTACCACACCAAGCAAGGCAAACTTATATGAAGCAAAGGACCCTGATGGGTCATATGGTATTTTACGAAAAATCGGCTAAGTCCCAAAATGGGGATGTCAGAACTACACTCATATGTTACCACACCAAGCAAGGCAAACTTATATGAAGCAAAGGACCCTGATGGGTCATATGGTATTTTACGAAAAATCGGCTAAGTCCCAAAATGGGGATGTCAGAACTACACTCAAATGTTACCACACCAAGCAAGGCAAACTTATATGAAGCAAAGGACCCTGATGGGTCATATGGTATTTTACGAAAAATCGGCTAAGTCCCAAAATGGGGATGTCAGAACTACACTCATATGTTACCACACCAAGCAAGGCAAACTTATATGAAGCAAAGGACCCTGATGGGTCAAATGGTATTTTACGAAAAATCGGCTAAGTCCCAAAATGGGGATGTCAGAACTACACTCATATGTTACCACACCAAGCAAGGCAAACTTATATGAAGCAAAGGACCCTGATGGGTCAAATGGTATTTTACGAAAAATCGGCTAAGTCCCAAAATGGGGATGTCAGAACTACACTCATATGTTACCACACCAAGCAAGGCAAACTTATATGAAGCAAAGGACCCTGATGGGTCATATGGTATTTTACGAAAAATCGGCTAAGTCCCAAAATGGGGATGTCAGAACTACACTCAAATGTTACCACACCAAGCAAGGCAAACTTATATGAAGGAAAGGACCCTGATGGGTCATATGGTATTTTACGAAAAATCGGCTAAGTCCCAAAATGGGGATGTCAGAACTACACTCAAATGTTACCACACCAAGCAAGGCAAACTTATATGAAGGAAAGGACCCTGATGGGTCATATGGTATTTTACGAAAAATCGGCTAAGTCCCAAAATGGGGATGTCAGAACTACACTCAAATGTTACCACACCAAGCAAGGCAAACTTATATGAAGGAAAGGACCCTGATGGGTCATATGGTATGGATCGAAAAATCGGCTAAGTCCCAAAATGGGGATGTCAGAACTACACTCAAATGTTACCACACCAAGCAAGGCAAACTTATATGAAGGCAAGGACCCTGATGGGTCATATGGTATTTTACGAAAAATCGGCTAAGTCCCAAAATGGGGATGTCAGAACTACACTCAAATGTTACCACACCAAGCAAGGCAAACTTATATGAAGCAAAGGACCCTGATGGGTCATATGGTATTGATTGAAAAATCGGCTAAGTCCCAAAATGGGGATGTCAGAACTACACTCAAATGTTACCACACCAAGCAAGGCAAACTTATATGAAGCAAAGGACCCATATGGGTCATATGGTATTTTACGAAAAATCGGCTAAGTCCCAAAATGATGATGTCAGAACTACACTCAAATGTTACCATACCAAGCAAGGCAAACTTATATGAAGGAAAGGACCCATATGGGTCATATGGTATTTTACGAAAAATCGGCTAAGTCCCAAAATGAGGATGTCAGAACTACACTAAAAAGTTACCACACCAAGCAAGGCAAAGTACCTAGGTGAACCCTAGGAAGAAACACGGACCAAGTCAGATGGCCTAAGTCAATAGAACAAGTGACCTAGGCAAAGTTGTATGGCGCTGAGGACCCTGAAAAATCTGGTTAGTGTAGTTTAGACAGGGTAGGTTTTTGGGTCGGCCGAACCCCCTTATTTTGGGTTTTGGCCTCATCAAGAAGCTACACCTAGGCAAACTGCCTAGGGTGAAAGTGCGAAGACCAATCGAATAGTAAGACAAGTTTTGACCGATCGCCCTAGGCAAGCTTGTATGAAGAAAGGGACCCTATGGGTCATATGGAAATACATGAAAAATCGGCTAAGTCCCAAAATTGGGATGTCTGAACTACACTAAAAAGTTACCACATCAAGCAAGGCAAAGTACCTAGGTGAACCCTAGCAAGAAACACGGACCAAGTCAGATGGCCTAAGTCAAGAGAACAAGTGACCTAGGCAAAGTTGTATGACGGTGAGGACCCTGAAAAATCTGGTTAGTGTAGTTTAGACAGGGGAGGTTTTTGGGTCGGCTGAACCTCCTTATTTTGGGTTTTGACCTCCTCAAGAAGCTACACCTAGGCAAACTGCCTAGGGTGAAAGTGCGAAGACCAATCGAATAGTAAGACAAGTTTTGACCGATCGCCCTAGGCAAGCTTGTATGAAGAAAGGGACCCTATGGGTCATATGGAAATACATGAAAAATCGGCTAAGTCCCAAAATTGGGATGTCTGAACTACACTAAAAAGTTACCACATCAAGCAAGGCAAAGTACCTAGGTGAACCCTAGCAAGAAACACGGACCAAGTCAGATGGCCTAAGTCAAGAGAACAAGTGACCTAGGCAAAGTTGTATGACGGTGAGGACCCTGAAAAATCTGGTTAGTGTAGTTTAGACAGGGGAGGTTTTTGGGTCGGCTGAACCTCCTTATTTTGGGTTTTGACCTCCTCAAGAAGCTACACCTAGGCAAACTGCCTAGGGTGAAAGTGCGAAGACCAATCGAATAGTAAGACAAGTTTTGACCGATCGCCCTAGGCAAGCTTGTATGAAGAAAGGGACCCTATGGGTCATATGGAAATACATGAAAAATCGGCTAAGTCCCAAAATTGGGATGTCTGAACTACACTAAAAAGTTACCACAGCAAGCAAGGCAAAGTACCTAGGTGAACCCTAGGAAGAAACACGGACCAAGTCAGATGGCCTAAGTCAAGAGTACAAGTGACCTAGGCAAAGTTGTATGGCGCTGAGGACCCTGAAAAATCGGGTTAGTGTAGTTCAGACAGGGGAGGTTTCTGGGTCGGCTGAACCTCCTTATTTCGGGTTTTGGCCTCCTCAAGAAGACAGACCTAGGCAAACTGCCTAGGGTGAAAGTGCGAAGACCAATCGAATAGTAAGACAAGTTTTGACCGATCGCCCTAGGCAAGCTTGTATGAAGAAAGGGACCCTATGGGTCATATGAAAATACATGAAAAATCGGCTAAGTCCCAAAATTGGGATGTCTGAACTACACTAAAAAGTTACCACATCAAGCAAGGCAAAGTACCTAGGTGAACCCTAGGAAGAAACACGGACCAAGTCAGATGGCCTAAGTCAAGAGTACAAGTGACCTAGGCAAAGTTGTATGGCGCTGAGGACCCTGAAAAATCGGGTTAGTGTAGTTCAGACAGGGGAGGTTTCTGGGTCGGCTGAACCTCCTTATTTCGGGTTTTGGCCTCCTCAAGAAGACAGACCTAGGCAAAGTGCCTAGGGTGAAAGTGCGAAGACCAATCGAATAGTAAGACAAGTTTTGACCGATCGCCCTAGGCAAGCTTGTATGAAGAAAGGGACCCTATGGGTCATATGGAAATATACGAAAAATCGGCTAAGTCCCGAAATTGGGATGTCTGAACTACACTAAAAAGTTACCACATCAAGCAAGGCAAAGTACCTAGGTGAACCCTAGGAAGAAACACGGACCAAGTCAGATGGCCTAAGTCAAGAGTACAAGTGACCTAGGCAAAGTTGTATGGCGCTAAGGACCATGAAAAATCGGGTTAGTGTAGTTAAGACAGGGGAGGTTTCAGGGTCGGCTGGACCTCCTTATTTCGGGTTTTGGCCTCCTCAAGAAGACAGACCTAGGCGAACTGCCTAGGGTGAAAGTGCGAAGACCAATCGAATAGTAAGACAAGTTTTGACCGATCGCCCTAGGCAAGCTTGTATGAAGAAAGGGACCCTATGGGTCATATGGAAATACATGAAAAATCGGCTAAGTCCCAAAATTAGGATGTCTGAACTACACTAAAAAGTTACCACATCAAGCAAGGCAAAGTACCTAGGTGAACCCTAGGAAGAAACACGGACCAAGTCGGATGGCCTAAGTCAAGAGTACAAGTGACCTAGGCAAAGTTGTATGGCGCTGAGGACCCTGAAAAATCGGGTTAGTGTAGTTCAGACAGGGGAGGTTTCAGGGTCGGCCGAACCTCCTTATTTCGGGTTTTGGCCTCCTCAAGAAGACAGACCTAGGCGAACTGCCTAGGGTGAAAGTGCGAAGACCAATCGAATAGTAAGACAAGTTTTGACCGATCGCCCTAGGCAAGCTTGTATGAAGAAAGGGACCCTATGGGTCATATGGAAATATACGAAAAATCGGCTAAGTCCCAAAATTGGGATGTCAGAACTACACTATAAAGTTACCACATTAGCAAGGCAGACTTGTATGAAGAACGGGACCCTGGTGAAAGTAGCAAATATCCCAAACCGAACATGAATATTATACACACAAGAGTACGAACATAAAGGAACACGGACCAAGCGTACCGAGAGAATCGGTACTATAGAACCCTCGTGGTTCTACACAAAGACTTTATGTTAGGGGTTCAAGCCCCATAGTACTCAAACGGTGACAGTAGCAAATATCCCAAAACGAACGTGAATCTTATTCACAAGAGTACGAACATAAAGGAACACGGACCAAGCGTACCGAGAGAATCGGTACTATAGAGCCCTCGTGGTTCTACACAAAGACTTTATGTTCGGGGTTCACACCCCAAATCGAACGTGGAATTTACTTTCTGATGGTCATGCGGTCGTCCAAAGGGGTCTAGTATCCTGGGATGACAAGCATCACGGGCACAGCTCGTATCAAAACAGTCGAAGAGGCCCGCGAAAGCTTGCTTTCCATGGCTATGCGATGCACAAATTGAGTTTACTCACCGTAGTATAAAACGAACGAACCGAACCTATCCGAGTAGGGATAATGGGCGCAGTAACATACTTCTGTGACCCAGCGAGAGTTGAACGAGGTGACATGAACTGTCAGTGGCTTATATCAGATGGGATACATACATGAGATTGCTTTCAAATCTACACTCGAAAACCTAACCAAGTAAAAGCGAACGTGGGGAGGATTCGAAACTGGTAACGAAATCTTAAGCTGGAAAGAGTCATCACTATGGATACATATTATGCGAAACCAATCAAGTGCTCAGTACTGATCCAAAACCTAAGAGCACTAGTGAACACCTTATTCTCACCCTAGTTCACATCCTAGTGATCGACCACGTGTGTGAAGCAAAGACCAATCGAATTCCTCAATGAACCGAACACTATGAACAAATGGCCAAAAACGTTATAACTATCCAAACATCCTACTATCTAGCGAAAGTCATCACGATGGAACCATACCATGATCTTTAACCTATAGCGCTCACCATATTCCTACCCAGAGTGCAAGTGAACAGATTGCCCACCCGTACCCAGTTCACAACCACGTGATCGACTAACATACCGAGGTTACCACAAGTCAAAGTTATACGTTTACAAGCGCAAGACCAATCGAAAACCCCGAAAGCAATCTCGACCCAAAATGTATTATCCGTGAGTGTAGTCGAGTCTCGTACTCGTCATCTGTAATCGTCGGATAGAATATCCAGTACACGGTTGTCTTTCCAAATGAAATCTACATACAGAACTCGCTCTTGGCAAATGGGTGGCAATGGCGCAATCAGGAGCGAGTTCCCGTCCGGGTGCCAAGTGATTGGCAAATGTCTGGGGGAAAGCAACCATATGTTGATTTGTCTGTTAGTGTACTGGGTGTTTGAGGTATGTAGTATCCACGCTTGGTTGGGTGTGTCAGAGGACCATGGATGCGTTCACAACCCCAATTGGGGTACATCGGGAATGATTTTGTGGAACCGATGTGCCCGGCACACACTAAGTTTTGTTGCAAGTTAATAGTGTGCCATGTCCGGGGGGGTTGTGATTAAACTCTGGTGAATTGCGTACTGTGGTGATTGGGGTATGAAAGCCCCGCAGTTGCAATGATCGGACGCGCCTAGCGTGTCCTTTAGTTGATGGTAGGGAAATGAAGGCCCTTGTCAGCTCACCTAAGTATTCATGGAAGTTTGGCATAAGGTCGCTGTGGTAGGGGTATGAAGGCCCCGTCAGCGCATGCACAATCGGGCGCACGAGCGCTTAGCGGAGTCGAATGCCGCTCAAGTGCCTGTCCGGTGCATCGGGTGTGTGTGATACGAGGGCAATGAGGTTCGCACGGGGGCTCGCCTCCCGTGTGCTACCGGACTTGACAACATATAGAACGTGGTGTTTGCTCCTCCGGGTGCAATGGGACAATGAACATTCGAACGCAAAGTCGGAATTCTGGTTGATCCTACCAGTAATATACGCTCGTCTCAAAGGTTAAGCCATGCATGTCTAAGTACAAACAGATTTAATGTGAAACCGCATAAGGCTCAGTATAACAGCTATAATTTACGAGATCATCAACCTAGTTACTTGGATAACTGTGGAAAATCTAGAGCTAATACATGCAACATGCCAGGACCCTCGCGGGAACTTGTGCACTTATTAGTCAAACCAATCGCGGGTTCTCCGTGTCATTGAGTTGAAGTCTGGATAATGATGCTGATCGTATGGTCTCGCACCGACGACAGATCTCGCAAATATCTGCCCTATCAACTATGGATGGTAGTATAGAGGACTACCATGGTTGCAACGGGTAACGGGGAATCAGGGTTCGATTCCGGAGAGGGAGCCTGAGAAATGGCTACCACATCCAAGGAAGGCAGCAGGCGCGTAAATTACCCAATCCCGGGACGGGGAGGTAGTGACGAGAAATAACAATATGAAACTCTTTAATGATGTTTCATAATTGGAATGAGTAGAGCATAAATCCTTCTACGAGGATCAAGTGGAGGGCAAGTCTGGTGCCAGCAGCCGCGGTAATTCCAGCTCCACTAGCGTATATTAAAATTGTTGCGGTTAAAACGTTCGAAGTTGATACTTGTCCAACACAGTCCGGCTCCGCCGACCCGGTCAACCCGTGGTCGGTGGGCCAAGTCGGAATCTGGTTGCGACTCAATGGTGTGGTAGGGCACCAAGTCTGTGTCATGGTGTGCCCTTCAACGGGTGCAAGTGTAACATAGAGCTCGACCGCTCACGTTTACCTTGAACAAATTAGAGTGCTTAAAGCAGGGTGCCCAAACGCCCTAGAATAATCTTGCATGGAATAATGGAATACGACCTTGGTCTAATCTTTCATTGGTTTGTACTCAGACCGGAGGTAATGATTAACAGAAGTAGTTGGGGACACTAGTATTACGGCGCGAGAGGTGAAATTCGTAGACCGTCGTAAGACTAACTAAAGCGAAGGCATTTGTCAAGGATGCTTTCTTTAATCAAGAACGAAAGTTAGAGGATCGAAGGCGATTAGATACCGCCCTAGTTCTAACCGTAAACGATGCCAACTAGCAATTGGGAGACGCTACAACCAGGTGCTCTCAGTAGCTTCCGGGAAACCAAAGTCAGGTTCCGGGGGAAGTATGGTTGCAAAGTTGAAACTTAAAGGAATTGACGGAAGGGCACCACAATGAAATGGAGCTTGCGGTTCAATTTGACTCAACACGGGAAAACTTACCAGGTCCGAACTTATGGAGGTGAGACAGATTAATAGCTCTTTCTCAAATTTAAGGGTAGTGGTGCATGGCCGTTCTTAGTTCGTGGATTGATTTGTCTGGTTAATTCCGATAACGAACGTGACTCACATATGCTAACTAGAACGCAGTCAGCGTTAATGCGTCGATGCCGATTGGAACGGGTTAGGACCTTTCGGTGGAGTATGACCTGACACCTTCGCTGTTCGTGTGCGCAAGTGCACTTACGGTACGCTGCTTAGCAGGACAATTTGTGTTTAGCAAAATGAGATCGAGCGATAACAGGTCCGTGATGCCCTTAGATGTTCTGGGCTACACGCGTGCTACAATGTGGGTAGCAGCGTGTCTCCTATTCCGAGAGGAACGGGAAATCACTCAAATACTCACTTAGTAGGGATTATGGATTGCAATGGTCCATATGAACTCGGAACTTCTAGTAAGTGCTGGTCATCAGCCAGCGTTGAATACGTCCCTGCCCTTTGTACACACCGCCCGTCGCTACTACCGATGGATTATTTAGTGAGGTCTTTGGAGATGATCGTTCGCTGGATCCTCGTGAACCGCGTCTGCTTTATCGAAGTTGACCGAACTTGATGATTTAGAGGAAGTAAAAGTCGTAACAAGGTTTCCGTAGGTGAACCTGCGGAAGGATCATTAGTGGCCAAGTGATCCTTCCAGAAGTCCGAACCTGCGGGTTGAGACTTCGGCACAAGTTGCCATATGATAATTGACGAAACACTATAGAAGTCCGAACCTGCGGGTTGAGACTTCGGCACAAGTTGCCATATGATAATTGACGAAACACTATAGAAGTCCGAACCTGCGGGTTGAGACTTAGGCACAAGTTGCCTTATACATGACTTTGAACAAATACACAAGTCCGAACCTGCGGGTTGAGACTTAGGCACAAGTTGCCTTATACATGACTTCGAACAAACACACAAGTCCGAACCTGCGGGTTGAGACTTAGGCACAAGTTGCCATATGAAAGTTGACGAAACACTAACAAGTCCGAACCTGCGGGTTGAGACTTAGGCACACGTTGCCTTATACATGACTTCGAACAAATACACAAGTCCGAACTTGCGGGTTGAGACTTAGGCACAAGTTGCCTTATACATACATTGGCCAAATAAACAGAAGTCCGAACCTGCGGGTTGAGACTTAGGCACAAGTTGCCATATTATATTCGATCAAACACTAAGTAGTCCGAACCTGCGGGTTGAGACTCAAGACCGTAACAAGATGTCACTATACAAGTCCGAACCTAAGGGTTGAGACTTAATGCGATCTAGATACCAAGTTGACATCCAATACCTGTTGAGCAAAACCAAAGATTCCCTGTTCTCGAATGATTACACTATATAACAGGGAATCATGAAGAAATCAAGCAAGCGTGAAACAAAGTCATCACTTGGGCGTGCTCGATAGCCAACCACATGACCTTAACCTAAGAGAGCATGCAAACCACATGATACCTATAAACGATTAACCCGCCCTAGTTCAATCGTTCACCAAGTGATGACTTCAGTATGGCTAAGAGAAAAACTTTTAAATGGGAAAAACTCTAAGTCCGAACCTCCGGGTTGAGACTTCCGCGTCGGAGGTGGGCGCACCTCCTATCCGAAAGATGGTGAATCAGGGGTGTTCGATCAGCAATGGTCGGATGCCCCGTCGTAGTCCAACTATGACAATCAAAGTCAAGACCTCCGGGTTGAGACTTTCCGCGAGTACAAGCATAAAGGAACACGGACCAAGCCGTACCGAGAGAATCGGTACTAGAGCCCTCGTGGTTCTACATTGAGAGAGCCCTCGTGGTTCTCATTAGGGGCTTTATGCAAGTCGTACTCAATACTGTGGTGTGAAGTATAAAGTAGTCCTCGCCTGGTCCACGCTGCTTCGGCGGTCCTGGGTAAGATAGTTAATTCTAGCTTGCCCTATAGTGGAATGAGGACACTTAATGCTTCGTCTTTTAGCGGCGGCTAGACTCCTCCTCACGGGGAACGAGTTGACGCACACAGCGGCGGCTTACGCACTATGGCAATCATGGATGCCTGAAGATTCCGTGAAGTTCTCCCCTGGTCCACGCTGCCTCGGCAGTCCTGGGTAAAATGGAATATTTCCAGCTTGCCCTATAGTGGAAGAGGACTATCCAACAATACAAAGTCAAGACCTCCGGGTTGAGACTTTCCGCGTCGGTGGTGTCGCGCACCGCCTATCCGAAAGATGGTGTAACAGGGGTGTTCGATCAGCAATGGTCGGATGCCCCGTCATAGTCCAACTATGACAACCAAAGTCAAGACCTCCGGGTTGAGACTTTCCGCGTCCGGAGGTACGCGTACCGCCTACCCGAAAGATGGTGTGCTTCTGGGGTATTCGATGAGTCGGATACCCCGTCGTAGTCCAACTATGACAATCAAAGTCAAGACCTCCGGGTTGAGACTTCCGCGTCCGGAGGTACGCGTACCGCCTACCCGAAAGATGGTGAATCAGGGGTGTTCGATCAGCAATGGTCGGATGCCCCGTCGTAGTCCAACTATGACAATCAAAGTCAAGACCTCCGGGTTGAGACTTCCGCGTCCGGAGGTACGCGTACCGCCTACCCGAAAGATGGTGAATCAGGGGTGTTCGATCAGCAATGGTCGGATGCCCCGTCGTAGTCCAACTATGACAATCAAAGTCAAGACCTCCGGGTTGAGACTTTCTAAGAGTACAAGCATAAAGGAACACGGACCAAGCCGTACCGAGAGAATCGGTACTAGAGCCCTCGTGGTTCTACATTGAGAGAGCCCTCGTGGTTCTCATTAGGGGCTTTATGCAAGTCGTACTCAATACTGTGGTGTGAAGTATAAAGTATAGAGTCCTCCACTGGTCCACGCTGCTCCGGCGGTCCTGGGTAAGATAGTTCATTCTAGCTTGCCCTATGTGGAAGAGGACTCAATACCCTACCTGTTGAGCTTGAAACAAAGTCATCACTTGGGCATGCTCATATTGCCATACACAATTACATTATATTCGAATGAGCATGCAAGCGACCCTATATAGACCGAACCAAAACGATAGATACCGCCGTAGTTCACCCCAACCAAGTGATGACTTCAGTATGGCTAGTGTGTGAAGTATAAAGTATAGTCCTCCCCTGGTCCACACTGCTTCGGCGGTCCTGGGTAAGATAGTTAGTTCTAGCTTGCCCTATGTGGAAGAGGACACAATACTTAATACTTAGAGTACAAGCATAAAGGAACACGGACCAAGCCGTACCGAGAGAATCGGTACTAGAGCCCTCGCGGTTCTACATTGTGAGCCCTCGTGGTTCAAACTAGATACTTTATGCAAGGCGTACTCAAAACTGTGGTGTGAAGTATAAAGTATAGTCCTCATCTGGTCCACGCTGCTTCGGCGGTCCTGGGTAAGATAGTTAATTCTAGCTTGCCCTATGTGGAAGAGGACACAATACTTAATACTGTGGTGTAATGGACAAGGTATAGTCCTCCACTGGTCCACGCTGCTCCGGCGGTCCTGGGTAAGATAGTTCATTCTAGCTTGCCCTATGTGGAAGAGGACTCAATACCCTACCTGTTGAGCTTGAAACAAAGTCATCACTTGGGCATGCTCATATTGCCATACAATATTCCATTATCTACTAATGAGCATGCAGCTATATGATATTAACCTGTAAACGATTACCCCGCCGTAGTTCAGCGCTTCAACCAAGTGATGACTTCAGTATGGCTAGTGTGTGAAGTATAAAGTATAGTCCTCCCCTGGTCCACACTGCTTCGGCGGTCCTGGGTAAGATAGTTAGTTCTAGCTTGCCCTATGGTGGAAGAGGACACCATACTTAATACTGTGGTGTAATGAACAAAGTATAGTCCTCCACTGGTCCACGCTGCTTCGGCGGTCCTGGGTAAGATAGTTAGTTCTAGCTTGCCCTATGTGGAAGAGGGCATACAAGACAAAGTATAGTTCTCCCCTGGTCCACGCTGCTTCGGCGGTCCTGGGTAAGATAGTTAATTCTAGCTTGCCCTATGTGGAAGAGAGCATACATGAACCAAGAACGAAGGTTATGATCGAGGAATGATTCGACAACTAACCGATGGTATGAAATGTGAAGAATTCAAGCAAGCACACAATCAAGTCATCACTTGGGCATGCTCGATAGCCAACCCTATGACATTAACCTAGTAGAGCATGCGAAAACCAATATATATGTAAACGATGCCCCTCCCTAGTTCAGCGCTTCAACCAAGTGATGACTTCAGAATGGCTAAATCAAATCGGTTCAAAACATACCATCGGTACCCTATTGAAACACACAAGTCGATATCAAACCTCATGATTGTGTAGTCCTCCACTGGTCCACACTGCTCCGGCGGTCCTGGGTAAGATAGTTCATTCTAGCTTGCCCTATGTGGAAGAGGGCACATTACTCAATACTGTGGTGTTATGAACAAAGTATAGTCCTCCACTGGTCCACGCTGCTTCGGCGGTCCTGGGTAAGATAGTTAGTTCTAGCTTGCCCTATGTGGAAGAGGGCATACAAGACAAAGTATAGTTCTCCCCTGGTCCACGCTGCTTCGGCGGTCCTGGGTAAGATAGTTAATTCTAGCTTGCCCTATGTGGAAGAGAGCATACATGAACCAAGAACGAAGGTTATGATCGAGGAATGATTCGACAACTAACCGATGGTATGAAATGTGAAGAATTCAAGCAAGCACACAATCAAGTCATCACTTGGGCATGCTCGATAGCCAACCTCATGACATTAACCTAGTAGAGCATGCGAAAACCAATATATATGTAAACGATGCCTCCCTAGTTCAGCGCTTCAACCAAGTGATGACTTCAGAATGGCTAAATCAAATCGGTTCAAACCATACCATCGGTATCCTATTGAAACACACAAGTCGATATCAAACCTCATGATTGTGTAGTCCTCCACTGGTCCACGCCGCTTCGGCCGTCCTGGGTAAAATGGAACATTCCAGCTTGCCCTATGTGGAAGAGGGCACATTACTCAATACTGTGGTGTGAAGTATAAAGTTCAGTTCTCCCCTGGTCCACGCTGCTTCGGCGGTCCTGGGTAAGATAGTTCATTCTAGCTTGCCCTATGTGGAAGAGGACACTTCATACTTCGTCTCTAAGCGGCGGCTTGACTCCTCCCTACGGGGAACGGGTTTACGCGCACAGCGGCGGCTTACGCACTATGGCAGTCATGGATGCCTTACGTTTCTATGAAAAGTGTGTTCCTCCCCTGGTCCACGCTGCTTCGGCAGTCCTGGGTAAGATAGTTAGTTCTAGCTTGCCCTATGTGGAAGAGGACACGTAGACTTACTGTGGTGTGAAGTATAAAGTTCAGTTCTCCCCTGGTCCACGCCGCTTCGGCCGTCCTGGGTAAAATGGATTCATCCAGCTTGCCCTATGTGGAATGAGGACACTTTATGCTTCGTCTCTAAGCGG
>NW_026525145.1:190000-220000 GCF_943734705.1 Anopheles coustani | reverse complement strand
GAAGAGAAAAATTGGCTAAGTCCCGGATCCATATTATATGAAGAGAAAAATCGGCTAAGTCCCGGATCCATATTATATGAAGAGAAAAATTGGCTAAGTCCCGGATCCATATTATATGAAGAGAAAAATCGGCTAAGTCCAGGATCTATATATAATAACCTAATAATCGGCTAAGTCCAGGATCCATATTATATGAAGAGAAAAATCGGCTAAGTCCAGGATCCATATATAATAACCTAATAATCGGCTAAGTCCAGGATCCATATATAATAACCTAATAACAGGCTAAGTCCAGGATCCATATTATATGAAGAGA
This sequence comes from Anopheles coustani, assembly GCF_943734705.1. Taxonomy (NCBI): domain Eukaryota; kingdom Metazoa; phylum Arthropoda; class Insecta; order Diptera; family Culicidae; genus Anopheles; species Anopheles coustani. Next base: position 219,684 of record NW_026525145.1, on the reverse strand, counting down.
AAAATCGGCTAAGTCCGAGATTGGGTCTGTCAGACATACACTTTCAAGATACCACACAAGCAAGCAAGATGGCCTAGTGATGGATCCATATGATATGAAGAGAAAAATCGGCTAAGTCCAGGATCCATATAATATGAAGAGAAAAATCGGCTAAGTCCCAGATTGGGTCTGTCAGAAATACACTTCCAAGTTACCACACAAGCAAGCAAGATGGCCTAGTGATGGATCCATATGATATGAAGAGAAAAATCGGCTAAGTGCAGGATCCATATAATATGAAGAGAAAAATCGGCTAAGTCCCAGATTGGGTCTGTCAGAAATACACTTCCAAGTTACCACACAAGCAAGCAAGATGGCCTAGTGATGGATCCATATGATATGAAGAGAAAAATCGGCTAAGTCCCAGATTGGGTCTGTCAGACATACACTATCAAGTTACCACACAAGCAAGCAAGATGGCCTAGTGATGGATCCATATGATATGAAGAGAAAAATCGGCTAAGTCCCAGATTGGGTCTGTCAGAAATACACTTCCAAGTTACCACATGAGCAAGCAAGATGGCCTAGTGATGGATCCATATAATATGCAGAGAAAAATCGGCTAAGTCCCAGATTGGGTCTGTCAGAAATACACTTCCAAGTTACCACATGAGCAAGCAAGTTACCACATGAAGAGAAAGCCGGCAAAGTCTGGGAATGTTACCACATGAACTGGAAAATGGGCAAAAACCTACCTTCACAGGGAACGTGAATAAGTAAGGCTGTAGACATCGGATCGACAAGCCAAAGACTGATATGGAAAGGAAATGAGTAGTACTAGCTTTCCTGAGAGTTGCAGAGCTTAGACTGCATATGAACGAAAGTTATTAAGCGTCAAAGTCAGAGAAGTTACCCAAAGGAACACAAGTTCCAACTTAGAGCATGTATACCGCCTAGACGGTAAGAGGTACGGCCAGGCTGAGGAATAAGGAAATGTTGGCCAACATGTTCCCTAACTATCCCCCGAAGACCGCAAAGCAATCCAACATCAACCAAGAAAGTTATAGCCCGATCAAGGAAACACCTACTTTGCACCGATATTGCACCAAATACATGTACCAAGCACCTTCGGTTGCATACCTGCAGGGGCTTACCATAGTAGGCCATGGAAGACCGATATACCGAACATAATCACTTTCTATCTCCTCGGGTGTTTGAGATAGCGCTTTGCGGTACAAGAACGAAAGTTAGACTTTATCTTGGTGCATCTTTTTGCCCAAGATCACAAGACCCTATCTACCAAGGCAAGAAAGTTGTGTGGGGACAAAATGTCCAAAAGTGCCCAAAGTGGCACACTTGAACCATATATTCGAGAAAAACACAAGTGTGGGCCCGAGCTAGCAAGTTGAAATGTTCTGACCGTCAGTAGCCCTAGTTGAGGTGCACTTATCATTATATGAGGCCAACGTGCCAGCTAGTCTCTAAAGGGGCGATATGGGTGTTCCAAGGTTTGTACCCAATTGAGGAAAAAACAGGGTAAGGTACGGTGTACCGCGAATAACTCGGGCTATAGATGTCCGATCGATGAGTTTGGCATATGTATGGAAAGGTCTCGACGAGACCTAACTACCCTGAAAGTATGAAGGCAAAGACTTGAATGACCGGGAAGTTATTAAGTGCACAAGTGGTAAAGTTGCACCAAAGTCCATGTTACCCGAAGTGGTACATGAACACCCAATATTCGACCAAAACACAAGTTTAGAGACGAGCTAGCGAGCTACATTGTTCAGACCGTCAGTAGCCCGCATCAAGACACGCATTTCATTATATTGAGCCTAGCCGCTAGCTCGACTCGAAGTCGGTCATATGGTTGGTTGATGGTTTGGACCGACCACGTGGTGTACCAAGGTGATGTACCTTTCATGAATTAAAACTCTGGCTGTATGGCACTGAGCGACAAGCTAAGGTGTGATTTGGAATAGTCTTGAGTGGGACTATTTAGGAAAAATGCGAACAAAAAATCACAAAGTCCTTGGGCGAAGCTATTAGCGAAACATAGAGCAAATTGGTACCAAAAACTATGGAAATGGGACTTGAGTCAAAAATAACCGCAAGTTGGAGAAGAGATAGCAAGCTTGCGTAGAACAATTATATTTGGTGCATGGTATCACCAACAAAAAAGTATATGGGGCCAAGGTGCTGGCTGGCCTCCAAAGTGGAGATATGGGCGATCCAAAGTTTGTACCCAAGAACGAACAAGTATGGAAAAAACAGGGTAAGGTACCAAGTACCATTAATAACTTCGGCTGTAGATGGCCGAGCGAGGCAAACGGCTCACCGTTGGAAAGGTCTTGGGGAGACCTATCTACCCTGAAAGTTTCATGAGGCTGAGTTGAAAGACCACGGAGATATTAGGTGATGATGGTCCAATTCGGGGACCAAGTCGCAGGAAATGGCGCTTGACCAAAATCACCCTTGGAAGGTGAATACCGGCTTACCGGTAAGAGATAGCGACTTGGCGTAGAATATTCATAAGTTGGGCGTGTAGAGACGCAACTTTTATTATATGAGGCCAACCCGGTCAGGGTGCTCCAAGTCGGTCGTTTGGTTGGTTTATGGTTTGGGCCGACCACGTGGTGTGCCAAGTTGAGGTACCTTTCATGAATTATAACTTGGTCAGTTTGGCACCGAGCGACAAGCTGCGGTGTGTTTTGGAATGGTCTTGAGTGGGACTATCAAGGAAAAATACCAATCGAAAATCAGCTTGTCCATGGCCGAAGCTATTAGTGAAACATACAGCAAAATGGGTCCAAAAACGAATGAAATGGGAATTGGACCAAGAATAACGGCAAGTTGGAGAAGAGATAGCAAGTTGGCGTAGAACAATTATATTTGGTGCATGGCATGACCAACAAAAAAGTATATGGGGCCAAGGTGCTAGCTGGCCTCCAAAGTGGAGATATGGGCGATCCAAAGTTTGTACCCAAGTACGAACAAGTATGGAAAAAACAGGGTAAGGTACCAAGTACCATTAATAACTTCGGCTGTAGATGGCCGAGCGAGGCAAACGGCTCACCGTTGGAAAGGTCTTGGGGAGACCTATCTACCCTGAAAGTTTTATGAGGCTGAGTTGAAAGACCACGGAGATATTAGGTGATGATGGTCCAATTCGGGGACCAAGTCGCAGGAAATGGCACTTGACCAAAATCACCATTGGAAGGTGAATACCGGCTTACCGGTAAGAGATAGCGACTTGGCGTAGAATATTCATAAGTTGGGCGTGTAGAGACGCAACTTTCATTATATGGGGCCAACCCGGTCAGGGTGCTCCAAGTCGGTCGTTTGGTCGGTTTATGGTTTGGGCCGACCACGTGGTGTACCAAGTTGAGGTACCTTTCATGAATTATAACTCGGTCAGTTTGCCACCGAGCGACAAGTTGCGGTGTGTTTTGGAATGGTCTTGAGTGGGACTATCAAGGAAAAATACAAGTAGAAAATCAGCTTGTCCATGGCCGAAGCTATTAGTGAAACATATAGCAAAATGGGTCCAAAAACGAATGAAATGGGACTTGGACCAAGAATAACGGCAAGTTGGAGAAGAGATAGCAAGTTGGCGTAGAACAATTATATTTGGTGCATGGTATGACCAACAAAAAAGTATATGAGGCCAAGGTGCTGGCTGGCCTCCAAAGTGGAGATATGGGCGATCCAAAGTTTGTACCCAAGTATGGCAAAAACTGGTAGAGGTACCTTTCATGAATTATAACTCAGGCTGTATGGCACTTAGCGGGACGCTTGACTCTGGTATGGAATAGTCCTGAGTGGGACTATCAAGGAAAAATACGAACAAAAAATAACCATGTCCACGGACGAAGGTATTAGCGAAACTTAGAGCGAAATTGCGACCAAGTCGCTGGAAATGGCCCTTGAACCAAGTATACCGTCAAGGCGGTACGAGATAGCGAGTTGACGTAGAACATTTATAAGTTTGCCTTAACGAGACGAAAGTTTAGTTATATGGGGCCAACCCGCCCAGGGTTGTCCAAGTCGGTCATATGGCTGATCGAAATTTTCGACCAAGTACTGAGAAAACAGGGTAAGGTACCAAGTACCTCGAATAACTTCGGCTGTAGATGTCCGAGCGAAGCAAACGGCATAGCGTTGGAAAGGTCTTGAAGTGCTCTAAACACCCTGAAAGTATGAGAACGCTATCTGGAAAACTTGTGGAGATATTAGAGAAACATAGGGCCCAAAAGATACCAAGTCGCAGGAAATGGGCCCTCCAAGAACACCCTAAAATCCCAATTACGGCTAAGTTGCAGGCCAGCTAGCGAAGTGAATTGTTCTAGACATAACTAGAACACGTTGATGCGCAACTTTTTGAATCAGAACTTTTTTCGATATCTGGCCCCCAAAGGGGGGATATGGGCGATCAAAGGATTTTTCCAAGTTTCGGTACTTTTTACGGTATCGCTCATAGCTCCGGCTGTATGCAAGCAAATGACAATCTAAGACATGATTTGGAAAGGTATTGAGCAGTACTAACTTACGTTAGAACACAGCGAAGCGCTATCGGTTCATGGCAAGGCCGATATAAGCAGTCAAAGATGAAAAATGTTGACAAAATGAACAAAAATTACCTTGGTACGCGAATAGCGGCCAGGGATGAAGAGGTACGAAGGTGGTGTAGAACAATTATAATTAGGGCTTGGTACGCTCTAAAAGTTTGCCGAAGACTGCAAAGCGCTCAGACCCATAGAAAGTGGCCATTTGGGCCGAACAGTGCGTGCAAAGAGGTGAAAATGCAAAAATTGCACTTTGGGGGGCGATTTGCGGGGGGAAGGAGGGGTCGGAGGGCAAAATGTCCCTTGACCAAAAAGTCTTATCTCGTCGAGATCTACAACATTGCCGAAGACCGCAAAGCGCTAGCTCGCAATCGAAAAATCGAGAATTTGAAAATTTTCTAAGTCTTTGGCTCCCTAAGGAAAAGTTTCAAAAATCACGTTTGTCCCCAATTTTGAAGGGGAAGGAGTCGGTTCCGGGGCAAGGTGTCTTCGGCAAAAAGTCTTATCTTTTTGCGTACTTTCGACTAGTTCAATAAAAATTTTTGACCCAAAATTTGTTCGGCGGACCCCTAGGTCGAAAAACCCGAAAAAATCCCAAAAAAGTCGAAAATGTCGAAAAATGAGAAAACCTCATATTCGGACTCTACACGAGCCCCAGATATTGAAAAGTGAAATCCGCGGTCGATTTGGACCAAAAAATTGACCTAGGCAAAGTTGTATGGAGGTAGGGACCCCTGAGAAAAAAGTTTGGTCCCGAGGCTCCTTGGACCACCAAGTCCCTAGGTCGGACCAAAATCGGAAAAAATCCGACCGAAGTCGAAAGTGTCGAAAATTTTAAAAAACCCCTTTTGGGGCCCTATGGCCTCCCTAGATAATGAAAAGTGAGGTCCGCGGCCGATCCGGAAGAAAAACTTGACCTAGGCAAACTTGTATGACGGTGGGGACCCAAAAAAATTTCGATGAGTGTAGTTTAGACAGGCCGGAAAATGTATCGGTGGTCCGTATCAAGGGACGTCTTTTAGTTCCATGGGGTGGTGGTCGTCGAACAAAGTCGCCTAGGTCGACCACCAGAAAGACCAGTCGTGTTGTAATGGATGTTTTGGCCACTTTGCTAGGGAAACCTAGTAGGTCGAAGCAAATTTGGGGTTCGAGATGCGTTGGTGAAAGTTGGTCCAACCTAGGTGTGCTTGGTGGAGGTTGACCATGAAAGTAGAGCATGATGGGAATGACCATAACTTTGGTTCTAGATGTCGGATCGGTACACTTGAGGCAGTTTTGGAAAGGTGAAGGCCTGCTCTAGCTATGTATCCTACCAAGCTGAGCGCCTACTAGTGACCCGGAGGAGGTATTAAGGGTCAAAGGCAAAAAGGGGTACCCTAAAGTGCATGTGACCAAGAAAATGGGAAAAACGGTATCGCCTATAGCTCAGGCTGTATGGCTCGGATCGGAAAGCTTGGATATGCGTTGGAAAGGTCTTGACGAGCGCTAGCTATGTGTCCTACCAAGCAAAGCGCTAGGTGTTGAGCAAGTCGGTCATATTAGAGGGCAAAGGTGAAAAATGGTGGTTTAGAGGCGAAAATTCACCTTATGATCGAAAATAGCGGGCGAACGATAAGAGCTACGAACATGGCGTAGAACAATCATAAGTACGTTACCACAAGACCTAACTTTGGCCAATATAGAGCGAGAAGATCGGAGGTACCCATCAGGGTGATATGGCTGGTTCAAAGTTGGACCAAAACGAGACTTGAGAAATGGGTTGAAACACGGTATCGCGAATAACTCAGGCTGTATGGAACGGATCGACAAGCTAAGATCAGTGTTGGAAAGGTCGAACCGAGCGCTAACTATAATCCCGAACAACCGAAGCGCTAAGTGTTGAGCAAAACTGAGTTATTAGGCGACAAAGTGGAAAAATAATACCAAAATGGCCAAAAATCACACAAGACCAAGAATACCGAGCAGGCGGTAAGAGATAGCGGGTTGACGTAGAATACTTATAAGTTTGCCTCTACAAGACCTAAAAGTCGGCCATAAAAAGCGAGAAGATCGGACCACTCTGGAAGGGTGATACGAGTGGTCAAAAATTGGCAAAAATGAAACATGGCTAAAATGGATTTGACTTGTGCACCGTATAGCTCCGGCTGTATGGCATGGATTGTTAAGCTAGGATATGTTTTGGAAAGGTAACACCCAGCGCTAGATACGACTAGAAGAAAGCAAAGCGCTAACTAGCATGATTTGGAAGTTATTAAGTGTCAAAGTCGAAAAATGTTACCAAAATTGAAACTCGAGTACATTGGGCCAAAAAGTACAAGTTGTGAAATTTGGACTTACGAGTAAAATACCGAGCAGGCGGTAAGAGATAGAGACTTGGTGTAGAACAATTATAAGTTGGGCATGTTATAACCTATATTTGGCCCGAACATAGTCTCGAGATCGGTGGTACCTAAAAGGGTGGTACAGGTGTTAGATGGTTTTCCCAGAGCATAAGCTCCACATGATATGGAAAACGGGAAACATCATAACTTCGGCTGTATGGCATGGAATGGAACGAACAAGGTATCGATGGAAAGAGAAAAGGTAGCGCTAACTATAATTCCTTCCAAGCAAAGCGCTAGCATGTGACCGTTTGGGTGTTATTGTGAGTCAAAGTCTGAAATTGTTACCACGAGAGGCGAAAATCCAACTAAGTCCATGAATACCGGGCTGGCGGTAAGAGATACGGCTTGGCCGTAGAACATTTATAAGTTGGCCAAGACAAGGCCTAAGTTTCGTCCATAGACGACAAGAAGATCGAAGATACCTGAAGGTGAGATATGGGCGTCCCAAAGTGGGCCTTTGAAAAAGTGACAAACTTCCCTTATAACAGCATACACCAAATATCTCTGGCTCTATGGCACCGAATAAGAAGTTGAGCTCAGCGACAGAAAGGTGATAGTCAGCGCTAAATATCATACGAACAGAGTGAAGCGCTAAAGGGAAAGGATCTTGGTGATATAAGGTGACAAAGTCGAGAAAAGTTGCCTCAAAATCATGAAAAATGTGAAAAAATGGCTAAGTCCCGGGTGCCTTAAGGGCAGGTTAATCGAATGTACCGAGCTGGCGGTACGAGATAGAGACTTGGTGTAGAACAATTATATGTTTGGCATGGCAAGACCTACATTCGGCCAATACAAAGTGAGAAGATCAAAGATACCCGCAAGGGTGATATTGGTGTCCAAAGGAAAAAAGCACTAAGTCTTGGGAAACTTATATGAAGAAAAAGGACCCTGATGGGTCATATGGGATGGATCGAAAAATCGGCTAAGTCCCAAAATGGGGATGTCAGAACTACACTCATGTGTTACCACATCAAGCAAGGCAAACTTATATGAAGCAAAGGACCCTGATGGGTCATATGGTATTGATCGAAAAATCGGCTAAGTCCCAAAATGGGGATGTCAGAACTACACTCAAATGTTACCACATCAAGCAAGGCAAACTTATATGAAGGCAAGGACCCTGATGGGTCATATGGTATTTTACGAAAAATCGGCTAAGTCCCAAAATGATGATGTCAGAACTACACTAACAAGTTACCACACCAAGCAAGGCAAACTTATATGAAGCAAAGGACCCTGATGGGTCATATGGTATTTTACGAAAAATCGGCTAAGTCCCAAAATGGGGATGTCAGAACTACACTCAAATGTTACCACACCAAGCAAGGCAAACTTATATGAAGGCAAGGTCCCTGATGGGTCATATGGTATTTTACGAAAAATCGGCTAAGTCCCAAAATGGTGATGTCAGAACTACACTAAAATGTTACCACACCAAGCAAGGCAAACTTATATGAAGGCAAGGACCCTGATGGGTCATATGGTATTTTACGAAAAATCGGCTAAGTCCCAAAATGGTGATGTCAGAACTACACTAAAATGTTACCACACCAAGCAAGGCAAACTTATATGAAGGCAAGGACCCTGATGGGTCATATGGTATGGATCGAAAAATCGGCTAAGTCCCAAAATGGGGATGTCTGAACTACACTCAAATGTTACCACATCAAGCAAGGCAAACTTATATGAAGGAAAGGACCCTGATGGGTCATATGGTATTTTACGAAAAATCGGCTAAGTCCCAAAATGGGGATGTCAGAACTACACTCAAATGTTACCACACCAAGCAAGGCAAACTTATATGAAGGCAAGGACCCTGATGGGTCATATGGTATTTTACGAAAAATCGGCTAAGTCCCAAAATGGGGATGTCAGAACTACACTCAAATGTTACCACACCAAGCAAGGCAAACTTATATGAAGGCAAGGACCCTGATGGGTCATATGGTATTTTACGAAAAATCGGCTAAGTCCCAAAATGGGGATGTCTGAACTACACTCATATGTTACCACACCAAGCAAGGCAAACTTATATGAAGCAAAAGACCCTGATGGGTCATATGGTATTTTACGAAAAATCGGCTAAGTCCCAAAATGGGGATGTCTGAACTACACTCATATGTTACCACACCAAGCAAGGCAAACTTATATGAAGCAAAAGACCCTGATGGGTCAAATGGTATTTTACGAAAAATCGGCTAAGTCCCAAAATGGGGATGTCAGAACTACACTCATATGTTACCACACCAAGGAAGGCAAACTTATATGAAGCAAAAGACCCTGATGGGTCAAATGGTATTTTACGAAAAATCGGCTAAGTCCCAAAATGGGGATGTCAGAACTACACTCAAATGTTATCACACCAAGCAAGGCAAACTTATATGAAGCAAAAGACCCTGATGGGTCAAATGGTATTTTACGAAAAATCGGCTAAGTCCCAAAATGGGGATGTCTGAACTACACTCAAATGTTACCACATCAAGCAAGGCAAACTTATATGAAGGCAAGGACCCTGATGGGTCATATGGTATTTTACGAAAAATCGGCTAAGTCCCAAAATGGGGATGTCTGAACTACACTCAAATGTTACCACACCAAGCAAGGCAAACTTATATGAAGCAAAGGACCCTGATGGGTCATATGGTATTTTACGAAAAATCGGCTAAGTCCCAAAATGGGGATGTCAGAACTACACTCATATGTTACCACACCAAGCAAGGCAAACTTATATGAAGCAAAGGACCCTGATGGGTCATATGGTATTTTACGAAAAATCGGCTAAGTCCCAAAATGGGGATGTCAGAACTACACTCAAATGTTACCACACCAAGCAAGGCAAACTTATATGAAGGAAAGGACCCATATGGGTCATATGGTATTTTACGAAAAATCGGCTAAGTCCGAAAATGATGATGTCAGAACTACACTCATATGTTACCACACCAAGGAAGGCAAACTTATATGAAGCAAAAGACCCTGATGGGTCAAATGGTATTTTACGAAAAATCGGCTAAGTCCCAAAATGGGGATGTCAGAACTACACTCATATGTTACCACACCAAGCAAGGCAAACTTATATGAAGCAAAGGACCCTGATGGGTCATATGGTATTTTACGAAAAATCGGCTAAGTCCGAAAATGGGGATGTCTGAACTACACTCAAATGTTACCACATCAAGCAAGGCAAACTTATATGAAGGCAAGGACCCTGATGGGTCATATGGTATTTTACGAAAAATCGGCTAAGTCCCAAAATGGGGATGTCTGAACTACACTCAAATGTTACCACACCAAGCAAGGCAAACTTATATGAAGCAAAGGACCCTGATGGGTCATATGGTATTTTACGAAAAATCGGCTAAGTCCCAAAATGGGGATGTCAGAACTACACTCAAATGTTACCACACCAAGCAAGGCAAACTTATATGAAGGCAAGGACCCTGATGGGTCATATGGTATTTTACGAAAAATCGGCTAAGTCCCAAAATGGGGATGTCAGAACTACACTCAAATGTTACCACACCAAGCAAGGCAAACTTATATGAAGGCAAGGACCCTGATGGGTCATATGGTATTTTACGAAAAATCGGCTAAGTCCCAAAATGGGGATGTCTGAACTACACTCATATGTTACCACACCAAGCAAGGCAAACTTATATGAAGCAAAAGACCCTGATGGGTCATATGGTATTTTACGAAAAATCGGCTAAGTCCCAAAATGGGGATGTCTGAACTACACTCATATGTTACCACACCAAGCAAGGCAAACTTATATGAAGCAAAAGACCCTGATGGGTCAAATGGTATTTTACGAAAAATCGGCTAAGTCCCAAAATGGGGATGTCAGAACTACACTCATATGTTACCACACCAAGGAAGGCAAACTTATATGAAGCAAAAGGACCCTGATGGGTCAAATGGTATTTTACGAAAAATCGGCTAAGTCCCAAAATGGGGATGTCAGAACTACACTCAAATGTTATCACACCAAGCAAGGCAAACTTATATGAAGCAAAGGACCCTGATGGGTCAAATGGTATTTTACGAAAAATCGGCTAAGTCCCAAAATGGGGATGTCAGAACTACACTCAAATGTTACCACACCAAGCAAGGCAAACTTATATGAAGCAAAGGACCCTGATGGGTCATATGGTATTTTACGAAAAATCGGCTAAGTCCCAAAATGGGGATGTCAGAACTACACTCATATGTTACCACACCAAGCAAGGCAAACTTATATGAAGCAAAGGACCCTGATGGGTCATATGGTATTTTACGAAAAATCGGCTAAGTCCCAAAATGGGGATGTCTGAACTACACTCAAATGTTACCACATCAAGCAAGGCAAACTTATATGAAGGCAAGGACCCTGATGGGTCATATGGTATTTTACGAAAAATCGGCTAAGTCCCAAAATGGGGATGTCTGAACTACACTCAAATGTTACCACACCAAGCAAGGCAAACTTATATGAAGCAAAGGACCCTGATGGGTCATATGGTATTTTACGAAAAATCGGCTAAGTCCCAAAATGGGGATGTCAGAACTACACTCAAATGTTACCACACCAAGCAAGGCAAACTTATATGAAGGCAAGGACCCTGATGGGTCATATGGTATTTTACGAAAAATCGGCTAAGTCCCAAAATGGGGATGTCAGAACTACACTCAAATGTTACCACACCAAGCAAGGCAAACTTATATGAAGGCAAGGACCCTGATGGGTCATATGGTATTTTACGAAAAATCGGCTAAGTCCCAAAATGGGGATGTCTGAACTACACTCATATGTTACCACACCAAGCAAGGCAAACTTATATGAAGCAAAAGACCCTGATGGGTCATATGGTATTTTACGAAAAATCGGCTAAGTCCCAAAATGGGGATGTCTGAACTACACTCATATGTTACCACACCAAGCAAGGCAAACTTATATGAAGCAAAAGACCCTGATGGGTCAAATGGTATTTTACGAAAAATCGGCTAAGTCCCAAAATGGGGATGTCAGAACTACACTCAAATGTTACCACACCAAGGAAGGCAAACTTATATGAAGCAAAAGGACCCTGATGGGTCAAATGGTATTTTACGAAAAATCGGCTAAGTCCCAAAATGGGGATGTCAGAACTACACTCAAATGTTATCACACCAAGCAAGGCAAACTTATATGAAGCAAAGGACCCTGATGGGTCAAATGGTATTTTACGAAAAATCGGCTAAGTCCCAAAATGGGGATGTCAGAACTACACTCAAATGTTACCACACCAAGCAAGGCAAACTTATATGAAGCAAAGGACCCTGATGGGTCATATGGTATTTTACGAAAAATCGGCTAAGTCCCAAAATGGGGATGTCAGAACTACACTCATATGTTACCACACCAAGCAAGGCAAACTTATATGAAGCAAAGGACCCTGATGGGTCATATGGTATTTTACGAAAAATCGGCTAAGTCCCAAAATGGGGATGTCAGAACTACACTCAAATGTTACCACACCAAGCAAGGCAAACTTATATGAAGCAAAGGACCCTGTTGGGTCATATGGTATTTTACGAAAAATCGGCTAAGTCCCAAAATGGGGATGTCAGAACTACACTCATATGTTACCACACCAAGCAAGGCAAACTTATATGAAGCAAAGGACCCTGATGGGTCAAATGGTATTTTACGAAAAATCGGCTAAGTCCCAAAATGGGGATGTCAGAACTACACTCATATGTTACCACACCAAGCAAGGCAAACTTATATGAAGCAAAGGACCCTGATGGGTCAAATGGTATTTTACGAAAAATCGGCTAAGTCCCAAAATGGGGATGTCAGAACTACACTCATATGTTACCACACCAAGCAAGGCAAACTTATATGAAGCAAAGGACCCTGATGGGTCATATGGTATTTTACGAAAAATCGGCTAAGTCCCAAAATGGGGATGTCAGAACTACACTCAAATGTTACCACACCAAGCAAGGCAAACTTATATGAAGGAAAGGACCCTGATGGGTCATATGGTATTTTACGAAAAATCGGCTAAGTCCCAAAATGGGGATGTCAGAACTACACTCAAATGTTACCACACCAAGCAAGGCAAACTTATATGAAGGAAAGGACCCTGATGGGTCATATGGTATTTTACGAAAAATCGGCTAAGTCCCAAAATGGGGATGTCAGAACTACACTCAAATGTTACCACACCAAGCAAGGCAAACTTATATGAAGGAAAGGACCCTGATGGGTCATATGGTATGGATCGAAAAATCGGCTAAGTCCCAAAATGGGGATGTCAGAACTACACTCAAATGTTACCACACCAAGCAAGGCAAACTTATATGAAGGCAAGGACCCTGATGGGTCATATGGTATTTTACGAAAAATCGGCTAAGTCCCAAAATGGGGATGTCAGAACTACACTCAAATGTTACCACACCAAGCAAGGCAAACTTATATGAAGCAAAGGACCCTGATGGGTCATATGGTATTGATTGAAAAATCGGCTAAGTCCCAAAATGGGGATGTCAGAACTACACTCAAATGTTACCACACCAAGCAAGGCAAACTTATATGAAGCAAAGGACCCTGATGGGTCATATGGTATTTTACGAAAAATCGGCTAAGTCCCAAAATGATGATGTCAGAACTACACTCAAATGTTACCATACCAAGCAAGGCAAACTTATATGAAGGAAAGGACCCATATGGGTCATATGGTATTTTACGAAAAATCGGCTAAGTCCCAAAATGGGGATGTCTGAACTACACTCATATGTTACCACACCAAGCAAGGCAAACTTATATGAAGCAAAAGACCCTGATGGGTCAAATGGTATTTTACGAAAAATCGGCTAAGTCCCAAAATGGGGATGTCAGAACTACACTCATATGTTACCACACCAAGGAAGGCAAACTTATATGAAGCAAAAGGACCCTGATGGGTCAAATGGTATTTTACGAAAAATCGGCTAAGTCCCAAAATGGGGATGTCAGAACTACACTCAAATGTTATCACACCAAGCAAGGCAAACTTATATGAAGCAAAGGACCCTGATGGGTCAAATGGTATTTTACGAAAAATCGGCTAAGTCCCAAAATGGGGATGTCAGAACTACACTCAAATGTTACCACACCAAGCAAGGCAAACTTATATGAAGCAAAGGACCCTGATGGGTCATATGGTATTTTACGAAAAATCGGCTAAGTCCCAAAATGGGGATGTCAGAACTACACTCATATGTTACCACACCAAGCAAGGCAAACTTATATGAAGCAAAGGACCCTGATGGGTCATATGGTATTTTACGAAAAATCGGCTAAGTCCCAAAATGGGGATGTCAGAACTACACTCAAATGTTACCACACCAAGCAAGGCAAACTTATATGAAGCAAAGGACCCTGATGGGTCATATGGTATTTTACGAAAAATCGGCTAAGTCCCAAAATGGGGATGTCAGAACTACACTCATATGTTACCACACCAAGCAAGGCAAACTTATATGAAGCAAAGGACCCTGATGGGTCAAATGGTATTTTACGAAAAATCGGCTAAGTCCCAAAATGGGGATGTCAGAACTACACTCAAATGTTACCACACCAAGCAAGGCAAACTTATATGAAGCAAAGGACCCTGATGGGTCAAATGGTATTTTACGAAAAATCGGCTAAGTCCCAAAATGGGGATGTCAGAACTACACTCATATGTTACCACACCAAGCAAGGCAAACTTATATGAAGCAAAGGACCCTGATGGGTCATATGGTATTTTACGAAAAATCGGCTAAGTCCCAAAATGGGGATGTCAGAACTACACTCAAATGTTACCACACCAAGCAAGGCAAACTTATATGAAGGAAAGGACCCTGATGGGTCATATGGTATTTTACGAAAAATCGGCTAAGTCCCAAAATGGGGATGTCAGAACTACACTCAAATGTTACCACACCAAGCAAGGCAAACTTATATGAAGGAAAGGACCCTGATGGGTCATATGGTATTTTACGAAAAATCGGCTAAGTCCCAAAATGGGGATGTCAGAACTACACTCAAATGTTACCACACCAAGCAAGGCAAACTTATATGAAGGAAAGGACCCTGATGGGTCATATGGTATGGATCGAAAAATCGGCTAAGTCCCAAAATGGGGATGTCAGAACTACACTCAAATGTTACCACACCAAGCAAGGCAAACTTATATGAAGGCAAGGACCCTGATGGGTCATATGGTATTTTACGAAAAATCGGCTAAGTCCCAAAATGGGGATGTCAGAACTACACTCAAATGTTACCACACCAAGCAAGGCAAACTTATATGAAGCAAAGGACCCTGATGGGTCATATGGTATTGATTGAAAAATCGGCTAAGTCCCAAAATGGGGATGTCAGAACTACACTCAAATGTTACCACACCAAGCAAGGCAAACTTATATGAAGCAAAGGACCCTGATGGGTCATATGGTATTTTACGAAAAATCGGCTAAGTCCCAAAATGATGATGTCAGAACTACACTCAAATGTTACCATACCAAGCAAGGCAAACTTATATGAAGGAAAGGACCCATATGGGTCATATGGTATTTTACGAAAAATCGGCTAAGTCCCAAAATGGGGATGTCTGAACTACACTCATATGTTACCACACCAAGCAAGGCAAACTTATATGAAGCAAAAGACCCTGATGGGTCAAATGGTATTTTACGAAAAATCGGCTAAGTCCCAAAATGGGGATGTCAGAACTACACTCATATGTTACCACACCAAGGAAGGCAAACTTATATGAAGCAAAAGGACCCTGATGGGTCAAATGGTATTTTACGAAAAATCGGCTAAGTCCCAAAATGGGGATGTCAGAACTACACTCAAATGTTACCACACCAAGCAAGGCAAACTTATATGAAGCAAAGGACCCTGATGGGTCAAATGGTATTTTACGAAAAATCGGCTAAGTCCCAAAATGGGGATGTCAGAACTACACTCAAATGTTACCACACCAAGCAAGGCAAACTTATATGAAGCAAAGGACCCTGATGGGTCATATGGTATTTTACGAAAAATCGGCTAAGTCCCAAAATGGGGATGTCAGAACTACACTCATATGTTACCACACCAAGCAAGGCAAACTTATATGAAGCAAAGGACCCTGATGGGTCATATGGTATTTTACGAAAAATCGGCTAAGTCCCAAAATGGGGATGTCAGAACTACACTCAAATGTTACCACACCAAGCAAGGCAAACTTATATGAAGCAAAGGACCCTGATGGGTCATATGGTATTTTACGAAAAATCGGCTAAGTCCCAAAATGGGGATGTCAGAACTACACTCATATGTTACCACACCAAGCAAGGCAAACTTATATGAAGCAAAGGACCCTGATGGGTCAAATGGTATTTTACGAAAAATCGGCTAAGTCCCAAAATGGGGATGTCAGAACTACACTCATATGTTACCACACCAAGCAAGGCAAACTTATATGAAGCAAAGGACCCTGATGGGTCAAATGGTATTTTACGAAAAATCGGCTAAGTCCCAAAATGGGGATGTCAGAACTACACTCATATGTTACCACACCAAGCAAGGCAAACTTATATGAAGCAAAGGACCCTGATGGGTCATATGGTATTTTACGAAAAATCGGCTAAGTCCCAAAATGGGGATGTCAGAACTACACTCAAATGTTACCACACCAAGCAAGGCAAACTTATATGAAGGAAAGGACCCTGATGGGTCATATGGTATTTTACGAAAAATCGGCTAAGTCCCAAAATGGGGATGTCAGAACTACACTCAAATGTTACCACACCAAGCAAGGCAAACTTATATGAAGGAAAGGACCCTGATGGGTCATATGGTATTTTACGAAAAATCGGCTAAGTCCCAAAATGGGGATGTCAGAACTACACTCAAATGTTACCACACCAAGCAAGGCAAACTTATATGAAGGAAAGGACCCTGATGGGTCATATGGTATGGATCGAAAAATCGGCTAAGTCCCAAAATGGGGATGTCAGAACTACACTCAAATGTTACCACACCAAGCAAGGCAAACTTATATGAAGGCAAGGACCCTGATGGGTCATATGGTATTTTACGAAAAATCGGCTAAGTCCCAAAATGGGGATGTCAGAACTACACTCAAATGTTACCACACCAAGCAAGGCAAACTTATATGAAGCAAAGGACCCTGATGGGTCATATGGTATTGATTGAAAAATCGGCTAAGTCCCAAAATGGGGATGTCAGAACTACACTCAAATGTTACCACACCAAGCAAGGCAAACTTATATGAAGCAAAGGACCCATATGGGTCATATGGTATTTTACGAAAAATCGGCTAAGTCCCAAAATGATGATGTCAGAACTACACTCAAATGTTACCATACCAAGCAAGGCAAACTTATATGAAGGAAAGGACCCATATGGGTCATATGGTATTTTACGAAAAATCGGCTAAGTCCCAAAATGAGGATGTCAGAACTACACTAAAAAGTTACCACACCAAGCAAGGCAAAGTACCTAGGTGAACCCTAGGAAGAAACACGGACCAAGTCAGATGGCCTAAGTCAATAGAACAAGTGACCTAGGCAAAGTTGTATGGCGCTGAGGACCCTGAAAAATCTGGTTAGTGTAGTTTAGACAGGGTAGGTTTTTGGGTCGGCCGAACCCCCTTATTTTGGGTTTTGGCCTCATCAAGAAGCTACACCTAGGCAAACTGCCTAGGGTGAAAGTGCGAAGACCAATCGAATAGTAAGACAAGTTTTGACCGATCGCCCTAGGCAAGCTTGTATGAAGAAAGGGACCCTATGGGTCATATGGAAATACATGAAAAATCGGCTAAGTCCCAAAATTGGGATGTCTGAACTACACTAAAAAGTTACCACATCAAGCAAGGCAAAGTACCTAGGTGAACCCTAGCAAGAAACACGGACCAAGTCAGATGGCCTAAGTCAAGAGAACAAGTGACCTAGGCAAAGTTGTATGGCGCTGAGGACCCTGAAAAATCTGGTTAGTGTAGTTTAGACAGGGTAGGTTTTTGGGTCGGCCGAACCCCCTTATTTTGGGTTTTGGCCTCATCAAGAAGCTACACCTAGGCAAACTGCCTAGGGTGAAAGTGCGAAGACCAATCGAATAGTAAGACAAGTTTTGACCGATCGCCCTAGGCAAGCTTGTATGAAGAAAGGGACCCTAAGGGTCATATGGAAATACATGAAAAATCGGCTAAGTCCCAAAATTGGGATGTCAGAACTACACTAAAAAGTTACCACATCAAGCAAGGCAAAGTACCTAGGTGAACCCTAAGAAGAAACACGGACCAAGTCAGATGGCCTAAGTCAAGAGTACAAGTGACCTAGGCAAAGTTGTATGGCGCTGAGGACCCTGAAAAATCGGGTTAGTGTAGTTCAGACAGGGGAGGTTTTTGGGTCGGCTGAACCTCCTTATTTTGGGTTTTGACCTCCTCAAGAAGCTACACCTAGGCAAACTGCCTAGGGTGAAAGTGCGAAGACCAATCGAATAGTAAGACAAGTTTTGACCGATCGCCCTAGGCAAGCTTGTATGAAGAAAGGGACCCTATGGGTCATATGGAAAATCCATGAAAAATCGGCTAAGTCCCAAAATTGGGATGTCTGAACTACACTAAAAAGTTACCACATCAAGCAAGGCAAAGTACCTAGGTGAACCCTAAGAAGAAACACGGACCAAGTCAGATGGCCTAAGTCAAGAGTGCAAGTGACCTAGGCAAAGTTGTATGACGGTGAGGACCCTGAAAAATCTGGTTAGTGTAGTTTAGACAGGGGAGGTTTTTGGGTCGGCTGAACCTCCTTATTTTGGGTTTTGACCTCCTCAAGAAGCTACACCTAGGCAAACTGCCTAGGGTGAAAGTGCGAAGACCAATCGAATAGTAAGACAAGTTTTGACCGATCGCCCTAGGCAAGCTTGTATGAAGAAAGGGACCCTATGGGTCATATGGAAATACATGAAAAATCGGCTAAGTCCCAAAATTGGGATGTCTGAACTACACTAAAAAGTTACCACATCAAGCAAGGCAAAGTACCTAGGTGAACCCTAAGAAGAAACACGGACCAAGTCAGATGGCCTAAGTCAAGAGTACAAGTGACCTAGGCAAAGTTGTATGGCGCTGAGGACCCTGAAAAATCGGGTTAGTGTAGTTCAGACAGGGGAGGTTTTTGGGTCGGCTGAACCTCCTTATTTTGGGTTTTGACCTCCTCAAGAAGCTACACCTAGGCAAACTGCCTAGGGTGAAAGTGCGAAGACCAATCGAATAGTAAGACAAGTTTTGACCGATCGCCCTAGGCAAGCTTGTATGAAGAAAGGGACCCTATGGGTCATATGGAAAATCCATGAAAAATCGGCTAAGTCCCAAAATTGGGATGTCTGAACTACACTAAAAAGTTACCACATCAAGCAAGGCAAAGTACCTAGGTGAACCCTAAGAAGAAACACGGACCAAGTCAGATGGCCTAAGTCAAGAGTACATGTGACCTAGGCAAAGTTGTATGGCGCTGAGGACCCTGAAAAATCGGGTTAGTGTAGTTCAGACAGGGGAGGTTTCTGGGTCGGCTGAACCTCCTTATTTCGGGTTTTGGCCTCCTCAAGAAGACAGACCTAGGCAAAGTGCCTAGGGTGAAAGTGCGAAGACCAATCGAATAGTAAGACAAGTTTTGACCGATCGCCCTAGGCAAGCTTGTATGAAGAAAGGGACCCTATGGGTCATATGGAAATACATGAAAAATCGGCTAAGTCCCAAAATTGGGATGTCTGAACTACACTAAAAAGTTACCACATCAAGCAAGGCAAAGTACCTAGGTGAACCCTAGGAAGAAACACGGACCAAGTCAGATGGCCTAAGTCAAGAGTACAAGTGACCTAGGCAAAGTTGTATGGCGCTGAGGACCCTGAAAAATCGGGTTAGTGTAGTTCAGACAGGGGAGGTTTCAGGGTCGGCTGGACCTCCTTATTTCGGGTTTTGGCCTCCTCAAGAAGACAGACCTAGGCGAATTGCCTAGGGTGAAACTGCGAAGACCAATCGAATAGTAAGACAAGTTTTGACCGATCGCCCTAGGCAAGCTTGTATGAAGAAAGGGACCCTTAGGGTCATATGGAAATTCATGAAAAATCGGCTAAGTCCCAAAATTGGGATGTCAGAACTACACTAAAAAGTTACCACATCAAGCAAGGCAAAGTACCTAGGTGAACCCTAGGAAGAAACACGGACCAAGTCAGATGGCCTAAGTCAAGAGTATAAGTGACCTAGGCAAAGTTGTATGGCGCTGAGGACCCTGAAAAATCGGGTTAGTGTAGTTAAGACAGGGGAGGTTTCAGGGTCGGCTGGACCTCCTTATTTCGGGTTTTGGCCTCCTCAAGAAGACAGACCTAGGCGAATTGCCTAGGGTGAAAGTGCGAAGACCAATCGAATAGTAAGACAAGTTTTGACCGATCGCCCTAGGCAAGCTTGTATGAAGAAAGGGACCCTATGGGTCATATGGAAATACATGAAAAATCGGCTAAGTCCCAAAATTGGGATGTCTGAACTACACTAAAAAGTTACCACATCAAGCAAGGCAAAGTACCTAGGTGAACCCTAGGAAGAAACACGGACCAAGTCGGATGGCCTAAGTCAAGAGTACAAGTGACCTAGGCAAAGTTGTATGGCGCTGAGGACCCTGAAAAATCGGGTTAGTGTAGTTCAGACAGGGGAGGTTTCAGGGTCGGCCGAACCTCCTTATTTCGGGTTTTGGCCTCCTCAAGAAGACAGACCTAGGCGAACTGCCTAGGGTGAAAGTGCGAAGACCAATCGAATAGTAAGACAAGTTTTGACCGATCGCCCTAGGCAAGCTTGTATGAAGAAAGGGACCCTATGGGTCATATGGAAATATACGAAAAATCGGCTAAGTCCCAAAATTGGGATGTCAGAACTACACTATAAAGTTACCACATTAGCAAGGCAGACTTGTATGAAGAACGGGACCCTGGTGAAAGTAGCAAATATCCCAAACCGAACATGAATATTATACACACAAGAGTACGAACATAAAGGAACACGGACCAAGCGTACCGAGAGAATCGGTACTATAGAACCCTCGTGGTTCTACACAAAGACTTTATGTTAGGGGTTCAAGCCCCATAGTACTCAAACGGTGACAGTAGCAAATATCCCAAAACGAACGTGAATCTTATTCACAAGAGTACGAACATAAAGGAACACGGACCAAGCGTACCGAGAGAATCGGTACTATAGAGCCCTCGTGGTTCTACACAAAGACTTTATGTTCGGGGTTCACACCCCAAATCGAACGTGGAATTTACTTTCTGATGGTCATGCGGTCGTCCAAAGGGGTCTAGTATCCTGGGATGACAAGCATCACGGGCACAGCTCGTATCAAAACAGTCGAAGAGGCCCGCGAAAGCTTGCTTTCCATGGCTATGCGATGCACAAATTGAGTTTACTCACCGTAGTATAAAACGAACGAACCGAACCTATCCGAGTAGGGATAATGGGCGCAGTAACATACTTCTGTGACCCAGCGAGAGTTGAACGAGGTGACATGAACTGTCAGTGGCTTATATCAGATGGGATACATACATGAGATTGCTTTCAAATCTACACTCGAAAACCTAACCAAGTAAAAGCGAACGTGGGGAGGATTCGAAACTGGTAACGAAATCTTAAGCTGGAAAGAGTCATCACTATGGATACATATTATGCGAAACCAATCAAGTGCTCAGTACTGATCCAAAACCTAAGAGCACTAGTGAACACCTTATTCTCACCCTAGTTCACATCCAAGTGATCGACCACGTGTGTGAAGCAAAGACCAATCGAATTCCTCAATGAACCGAACACTATGAACAAATGGCCAGAAACGTTATAACTATCCAAACATCCTACTATCTAGCGAAAGTCATCACGATGGAACCATACAATGATCTTAACCTATAGCGCTCACCTATTCCTACCCAGAGTGCAAGTGAACAGATTGCCCACCCTTACCAGTTCACAACCACGTGATCGACTAACATACCGAGGTTACCACAAGTCAAAGTTATACGTTTACAAGCGCAAGACCAATCGAAAACCCCGAAAGCAATCTCGACCCAAAATGTATTATCCGTGAGTGTAGTCGAGTCTCGTACTCGTCATCTGTAATCGTCGGATAGAATATCCAGTACACGGTTGTCTTTCCAAATGAAATCTACATACAGAACTCGCTCTTGGCAAATGGGTGGCATTGGCGCAATCAGGAGCGAGTTCCCGTCCGGGTGCCAAATGATTGGCAAATGTCTGGGGGAAAGCAACCATATGTTGATTTGTCTGTTAGTGTACTGGGTGTTTGAGGTATGTAGTATCCACGCTTGGTTGGGTGTGTCAGAGGACCATGGATGCGTTCACAACCCCAATTGGGGTACATCGGGAATGATTTTGTGGAACCGATGTGCCCGGCACACACTAAGTTTTGTTGCAAGTTAATAGTGTGCCATGTCCGGGGGGGTTGTGATTAAACTCTGGTGAATTGCGTACTGTGGTGATTGGGGTATGAAAGCCCCGCAGTTGCAATGATCGGACGCGCCTAGCGTGTCCTTTAGTTGATGGTAGGGAAATGAAGGCCCTTGTCAGCTCACCTAAGTATTCATGGAAGTTTGGCATAAGGTCGCTGTGGTAGGGGTATGAAGGCCCCGTCAGCGCATGCACAATCGGGCGCACGTGCGCTTAGCGGAGTCGAATGCCGCTCAAGTGCCTGTCCGGTGCATCGGGTGTGTGTGATACGAGGGCAATGAGGTTCGCACGGGGGCTCGCCTCCCGTGTGCTACCGGACTTGACAACATATAGAACGTGGTGTTTGCTCCTCCGGGTGCAATGGGACAATGAACATTCGAACGCAAAGTCGGAATTCTGGTTGATCCTACCAGTAATATACGCTCGTCTCAAAGGTTAAGCCATGCATGTCTAAGTACAAACAGATTTAATGTGAAACCGCATAAGGCTCAGTATAACAGCTATAATTTACGAGATCATCAACCTAGTTACTTGGATAACTGTGGAAAATCTAGAGCTAATACATGCAACATGCCAGGACCCTCGCGGGAACTGGTGCACTTATTAGTCAAACCAATCGCGGGTTCTCCGTGTCATTGAGTTGAAGTCTGGATAATGATGCTGATCGTATGGTCTCGCACCGACGACAGATCTCGCAAATATCTGCCCTATCAACTATGGATGGTAGTATAGAGGACTACCATGGTTGCAACGGGTAACGGGGAATCAGGGTTCGATTCCGGAGAGGGAGCCTGAGAAATGGCTACCACATCCAAGGAAGGCAGCAGGCGCGTAAATTACCCAATCCCGGGACGGGGAGGTAGTGACGAGAAATAACAATATGAAACTCTTTAATGATGTTTCATAATTGGAATGAGTAGAGCATAAATCCTTCTACGAGGATCAAGTGGAGGGCAAGTCTGGTGCCAGCAGCCGCGGTAATTCCAGCTCCACTAGCGTATATTAAAATTGTTGCGGTTAAAACGTTCGAAGTTGATACTTGTCCAACACAGTCCGGCTCCGCCGACCCGGTCAACCCGTGGTCGGTGGGCCAAGTCGGAATCTGGTTGCGACTCAATGGTGTGGTAGGGCACCAAGTCTGTGTCATGGTGTGCCCTTCAACGGGTGCAAGTGTAACATAGAGCTCGACCGCTCACGTTTACCTTGAACAAATTAGAGTGCTTAAAGCAGGGTGCCCAAACGCCCTAGAATAATCTTGCATGGAATAATGGAATACGACCTTGGTCTAATCTTTCATTGGTTTGTACTCAGACCGGAGGTAATGATTAACAGAAGTAGTTGGGGACACTAGTATTACGGCGCGAGAGGTGAAATTCGTAGACCGTCGTAAGACTAACTAAAGCGAAGGCATTTGTCAAGGATGCTTTCTTTAATCAAGAACGAAAGTTAGAGGATCGAAGGCGATTAGATACCGCCCTAGTTCTAACCGTAAACGATGCCAACTAGCAATTGGGAGACGCTACAACCAGGTGCTCTCAGTAGCTTCCGGGAAACCAAAGTCAGGTTCCGGGGGAAGTATGGTTGCAAAGTTGAAACTTAAAGGAATTGACGGAAGGGCACCACAATGAAATGGAGCTTGCGGTTCAATTTGACTCAACACGGGAAAACTTACCAGGTCCGAACTTATGGAGGTGAGACAGATTAATAGCTCTTTCTCAAATTTAAGGGTAGTGGTGCATGGCCGTTCTTAGTTCGTGGATTGATTTGTCTGGTTAATTCCGATAACGAACGTGACTCACATATGCTAACTAGAACGCAGTCAGCGTTAATGCGTCGATGCCGATTGGAACGGGTTAGGACCTTTCGGTGGAGTATGACCTGACACCTTCGCTGTTCGTGTGCGCAAGTGCACTTACGGTACGCTGCTTAGCAGGACAATTTGTGTTTAGCAAAATGAGATCGAGCGATAACAGGTCCGTGATGCCCTTAGATGTTCTGGGCTACACGCGTGCTACAATGTGGGTAGCAGCGTGTCTCCTATTCCGAGAGGAACGGGAAATCACTCAAATACTCACTTAGTAGGGATTATGGATTGCAATGGTCCATATGAACTCGGAACTTCTAGTAAGTGCTGGTCATCAGCCAGCGTTGAATACGTCCCTGCCCTTTGTACACACCGCCCGTCGCTACTACCGATGGATTATTTAGTGAGGTCTTTGGAGATGATCGTTCGCTGGATCCTCGTGAACCGCGTCTGCTTTATCGAAGTTGACCGAACTTGATGATTTAGAGGAAGTAAAAGTCGTAACAAGGTTTCCGTAGGTGAACCTGCGGAAGGATCATTAGTGGCCAAGTGATCCTTCCAGAAGTCCGAACCTGCGGGTTGAGACTTCGGCACAAGTTGCCATATGATAATTGACGAAACACTATAGAAGTCCGAACCTGCGGGTTGAGACTCAGGCACAAGTTGCCATATGAAAGTTGACGAAACACTAACAAGTCCGAACCTGCGGGTTGAGACTTAGGCACACGTTGCCTTATACATGACTTCGAACAAATACACAAGTCCGAACCTGCGGGTTGAGACTTAGGCACAAGTTGCCTTATACATGACTTCGAACAAATACACAAGTCCGAACCTGCGGGTTGAGACTTAGGCACAAGTTGCCATATGAAAGTTGACGAAACACTAACAAGTCCGAACCTGCGGGTTGAGACTTAGGCACACGTTGCCTTATACATGACTTCGAACAAATACACAAGTCCGAACCTGCGGGTTGAGACTTAGGCACAAGTTGCCTTATACATACATTGGCCAAATAAACAGAAGTCCGAACCTGCGGGTTGAGACTTAGGCACAAGTTGCCATATTATATTCGATCAAACACTAAGTAGTCCGAACCTGCGGGTTGAGACTCAAGACCGTAACAAGATGTCACTATACAAGTCCGAACCTAAGGGTTGAGACTTAATGCGATCTAGATACCAAGTTGACATCCAATACCTGTTGAGCAAAACCAAAGATTCCCTGTTCTCGAATGATTACACTATATAACAGGGAATCATGAAGAAATCAAGCAAGCGTGAAACAAAGTCATCACTTGGGCATGCTCGATAGCCAACCACATGACCTTAACCTAAGAGAGCATGCAAACCACATGATACCTATAAACGATTAACCCGCCCTAGTTCAATCGTTCACCAAGTGATGACTTCAGTATGGCTAAGAGAAAAACTTTTAAATGGGAAAAACTCTAAGTCCGAACCTCCGGGTTGAGACTTCCGCGTCGGAGGTGGGCGCACCTCCTATCCGAAAGATGATGAATCAGGGGTGTTCGGTCAGCAATGGTCGGATGCCCCGTCGTAGTCCAACTATGACAATCAAAGTCAAGACCTCCGGGTTGAGACTTTCCGCGAGTACAAGCATAAAGGAACACGGACCAAGCCGTACCGAGAGAATCGGTACTAGAGCCCTCGTGGTTCTACATTGAGAGAGCCCTCGTGGTTCTCATTAGGGGCTTTATGCAAGTCGTACTCAATACTGTGGTGTGAAGTATAAAGTAGTCCTCGCCTGGTCCACGCTGCTCCGGCGGTCCTGGGTAAGATAGTTAATTCTAGCTTGCCCTATAGTGGAATGAGGACACTTAATGCTTCGTCTTTTAGCGGCGGCTAGACTCCTCCTCACGGGGAACGAGTTGACGCACACAGCGGCGGCTTACGCACTATGGCAATCATGGATGCCTGAAGATTCCGTGAAGTTCTCCCCTGGTCCACGCTGCCTCGGCAGTCCTGGGTAAAATGGAATATTTCCAGCTTGCCCTATAGTGGAAGAGGACTATCCAACAATACAAAGTCAAGACCTCCGGGTTGAGACTTTCCGCGTCGGTGGTGTCGCGCACCGCCTATCCGAAAGATGGTGTAACAGGGGTGTTCGATCAGCAATGGTCGGATGCCCCGTCATAGTCCAACTATGACAACCAAAGTCAAGACCTCCGGGTTGAGACTTTCCGCGTCCGGAGGTACGCGTACCGCCTACCCGAAAGATGGTGTGCTTCTGGGGTATTCGATGAGTCGGATACCCCGTCGTAGTCCAACTATGACAATACAAAGTCAAGACCTCCGGGTTGAGACTTCCGCGTCGGAGGTGCGCGCACCGCCTACCCGAAAGATGGTGAATCAGGGGTGTTCGATCAGCAATGGTCGGATGCCCCGTCGTAGTCCAACTATGACAATCAAAGTCAAGACCTCCGGGTTGAGACTTCCGCGTCCGGAGGTACGCGTACCGCCTACCCGAAAGATGGTGAATCAGGGGTGTTCGATCAGCAATGGTCGGATGCCCCGTCGTAGTCCAACTATGACAATACAAAGTCAAGACCTCCGGGTTGAGACTTTTCGCGAGTACAAGCATAAAGGAACACGGACCAAGCCGTACCGAGAGAATCGGTACTAGAGCCCTC
Organism: Anopheles coustani; assembly: GCF_943734705.1. Taxonomy (NCBI): domain Eukaryota; kingdom Metazoa; phylum Arthropoda; class Insecta; order Diptera; family Culicidae; genus Anopheles; species Anopheles coustani. Next base: position 192,796 of record NW_026525145.1, on the reverse strand, counting down.
GTGGTTCTACATTGAGAGAGCCCTCGTGGTTCTCATTAGGGGCTTTATGCAAGTCGTACTCAATACTGTGGTGTGAAGTATAAAGTATAGAGTCCTCCACTGGTCCACGCTGCTCCGGCGGTCCTGGGTAAGATAGTTCATTCTAGCTTGCCCTATGTGGAAGAGGACTCAATACCCTACCTGTTGAGCTTGAAACAAAGTCATCACTTGGGCATGCTCATATTGCCATACACAATTACATTATATTCGAATGAGCATGCAAGCGACCCTATATAGACCGAACCAAAACGATAGATACCGCCGTAGTTCACCCCCACCAAGTGATGACTTCAGTATGGCTAGTGTGTGAAGTATAAAGTATAGTCCTCCCCTGGTCCACACTGCTTCGGCGGTCCTGGGTAAGATAGTTAGTTCTAGCTTGCCCTATGTGGAAGAGGACACAATACTTAATACTTAGAGTACAAGCATAAAGGAACACGGACCAAGCCGTACCGAGAGAATCGGTACTAGAGCCCTCGCGGTTCTACATTGTGAGCCCTCGTGGTTCAAACTAGATACTTTATGCAAGGCGTACTCAAAACTGTGGTGTGAAGTATAAAGTATAGTCCTCATCTGGTCCACGCTGCTTCGGCGGTCCTGGGTAAGATAGTTAATTCTAGCTTGCCCTATGTGGAAGAGGACACAATACTTAATACTGTGGTGTAATGGACATGGTATAGTCCTCCACTGGTCCACGCTGCTCCGGCGGTCCTGGGTAAGATAGTTCATTCTAGCTTGCCCTATGTGGAAGAGGACTCAATACCCTACCTGTTGAGCTTGAAACAAAGTCATCACTTGGGCATGCTCATATTGCCATACAATATTCCATTATCTACTAATGAGCATGCAGCTATATGATTATAACCTGTAAACGATTACCCCGCCGTAGTTCAGCGCTTCAACCAAGTGATGACTTCAGTATGGCTAGTGTGTGAAGTATAAAGTATAGTCCTCCCCTGGTCCACACTGCTTCGGCGGTCCTGGGTAAGATAGTTAGTTCTAGCTTGCCCTATGGTGGAAGAGGACACCATACTTAATACTGTGGTGTAATGAACAAAGTATAGTCCTCCACTGGTCCACGCTGCTTTGCAGTCCTGGGTAAGATAGTTAATTCTAGCTTGCCCTATGTGGAAGAGGGCATACAAGACAAAGTATAGTTCTCCCCTGGTCCACGCTGCTTCGGCAGTCCTGGGTAAGATAGTTAATTCTAGCTTGCCCTATGTGGAAGAGAGCATACATGAACCAAGAACGAAGGTTATGATCGAGGAATGATTCGACAACTAACCGATGGTATGAAATGTGAAGAATTCAAGCAAGCACACAATCAAGTCATCACTTGGGCATGCTCGATAGCCAACCTCATGACATTAACCTAGTAGAGCATGCGAAAACCAATATATATACAAGTAATGTAAACGATGCCTCCCTAGTTCAGCGCTTCAACCAAGTGATGACTTCAGAATGGCTAAATCAAATCGGTTCAAAACATACCATCGGTACCCTATTGAAACACACAAGTCGATATCAAACCTCTTAATTGTGTAGTCCTCCACTGGTCCACGCCGCTGCGGCGGTCCTGGGTAAGATAGTTCATTCTAGCTTGCCCTATGTGGAAGAGGGCACATTACTCAATACTGTGGTGTTATGAACAAAGTATAGTCCTCCTCTGGTCCACGCTGCTTCGGCGGTCCTGGGTAAGATAGTTAATTCTAGCTTGCCCTATGTGGAAGAGGGCATACAAGACAAAGTATAGTTCTCCCCTGGTCCACGCTGCTTCGGCGGTCCTGGGTAAGATAGTTAATTCTAGCTTGCCCTATGTGGAAGAGAGCATACATGAACCAAGAACGAAGGTTATGATCGAGGAATGATTCGACAACTAACCGATGGTATGAAATGTGAAGAATTCAAGCAAGCACACAATCAAGTCATCACTTGGGCATGCTCGATAGCCAACCTCATGACATTAACCTAGTAGAGCATGCGAAAACCAATATATATGTAAACGATGCCTCCCTAGTTCAGCGCTTCAACCAAGTGATGACTTCAGAATGGCTAAATCAAATCGGTTCAAAACATACCATCGGTACCCTATTGAAACACACAAGTCGATATCAAACCTCATGATTGTGTAGTCCTCCACTGGTCCACGCCGCTTCGGCCGTCCTGGGTAAAATGGAACATTCCAGCTTGCCCTATGTGGAAGAGGGCACATTACTCAATACTGTGGTGTGAAGTATAAAGTTCAGTTCTCCCCTGGTCCACGCTGCTTCGGCGGTCCTGGGTAAGATAGTTCATTCTAGCTTGCCCTATGTGGAAGAGGACACTTAATACTTCGTCTCTAAGCGGCGGCTTGACTCCTCCCTACGGGGAACGGGTTTACGCGCACAGCGGCGGCTTACGCACTATGGCAGTCATGGATGCCTTACGTTTCTATGAAAAGTGTGTTCCTCCCCTGGTCCACGCTGCTTCGGCAGTCCTGGGTAAGATAGTTAGTTCTAGCTTGCCCTATGTGGAAGAGGACACGTAGACTTACTGTGGTGTGAAGTATAAAGTTCAGTTCTCCCCTGGTCCACGCCGCTTCGGCCGTCCTGGGTAAAATGGATTAATCCAGCTTGCCCTATGTGGAATGAGGACACTTTATGCTTCGTCTCTAAGCGGCGGCTTGCTCCTCCCTACGGGGAACGGGTATACGCGCACAGCGGCGGCTTACGTTATGGCAGTCATGGATGCCTTACGTTTCCATGAAAAGTGTGTTCC
>NW_026525145.1:160000-182500 GCF_943734705.1 Anopheles coustani | reverse complement strand
AGCAAGATGGCCTAGTGATGGATCCATATGATATGAAGAGAAAAATCGGCTAAGTCCAGGATCCATATAATATGAAGAGAAAAATCGGCTAAGTCCCAGATTGGGTCTGTCAGAAATACACTTCCAAGTTACCACACAAGCAAGCAAGATGGCCTAGTGATGGATCCATATGATATGAAGAGAAAAATCGGCTAAGTCCCAGATTGGGTCTGTCAGAAATACACTTCCAAGTTACCACACAAGCAAGCAAGATGGCCTAGTGATGGATCCATATGATATGAAGAGAAAAATCGGCTAAGTCCAGGATCCATATAATATGAAGAGAAAAATCGGCTAAGTCCCAGATTGGGTCTGTCAGAAATACACTTCCAAGTTACCACACAAGCAAGCAAGATGGCCTAGTGATGGATCCATATGATATGAAGAGAAAAATCGGCTAAGTCCAGGATCCATATAATATGAAGAGAAAAATCGGCTAAGTCCCAGATTGGGTCTGTCAGAAATACACTTCCAAGTTACCACACAAGCAAGCAAGATGGCCTAGTGATGGATCCATATGATATGAAGAGAAAAATCGGCTAAGTCCCAGATTGGGTCTGTCAGACATACACTATCAAGTTACCACACAAGCAAGCAAGATGGCCTAGTGATGGATCCATATGATATGAAGAGAAAAATCGGCTAAGTCCCAGATTGGGTCTGTCAGAAATACACTTCCAAGTTACCACATGAGCAAGCAAGATGGCCTAGTGATGGATCCATATAATATGCAGAGAAAAATCGGCTAAGTCCCAGATTGGGTCTGTCAGAAATACACTTCCAAGTTACCACATGAGCAAGCAAGTTACCACATGAAGAGAAAGCCGGCAAAGTCTGGGAATGTTACCACATGAACTGGAAAATGGGCAAAAACCTACCTTCACAGGGAACGTGAATAAGTAAGGCTGTAGACATCGGATCGACAAGCCAAAGACTGATATGGAAAGGAAATGAGTAGTACTAGCTTTCCTGAGAGTTGCAGAGCTTAGACTGCATATGAACGAAAGTTATTAAGCGTCAAAGTCAGAGAAGTTACCCAAAGGAACACAAGTTCCAACTTAGAGCATGTATACCGCCTAGACGGTAAGAGGTACGGCCAGGCTGAGGAATAAGGAAATGTTGGCCAACATGTTCCCTAACTATCCCCCGAAGACCGCAAAGCAATCCAACATCAACCAAGAAAGTTATAGCCCGATCAAGGAAACACCTACTTTGCACCGATATTGCACCAAATACATGTACCAAGCACCTTCGGTTGCATACCTGCAGGGGTTTACCATAGTAGGCCATGGAAGACCGATATACCGAACATAATCACTTTCTATCTCCTCGGGTGTTTGAGATAGCGCTTTGCGGTACAAGAACGAAAGTTAGACTTTATCTTGGTGCATCTTTTTGCCCAAGATCACAAGACCCTATCTACCAAGGCAAGAAAGTTGTGTGGGGACAAAATGTCCAAAAGTGCCCAAAGTGGCACACTTGAACCATATATTCGAGAAAAACACAAGTGTGGGCCCGAGCTAGCAAGTTGAAATGTTCTGACCGTCAGTAGCCCTAGTTGAGGTGCACTTATCATTATATGAGGCCAACGTGCCAGCTAGTCTCTAAAGGGGCGATATGGGTGTTCCAAGGTTTGTACCCAATTGAGGAAAAAACAGGGTAAGGTACGGTGTACCGCGAATAACTCGGGCTATAGATGTCCGATCGATGAGTTTGGCATATGTATGGAAAGGTCTCGACGAGACCTAACTACCCTGAAAGTATGAAGGCAAAGACTTGAATGACCGGGAAGTTATTAAGTGCACAAGTGGTAAAGTTGCACCAAAGTCCATGTTACCCGAAGTGGTACATGAACACCCAATATTCGACCAAAACACAAGTTTAGAGACGAGCTAGCGAGCTACATTGTTCAGACCGTCAGTAGCCCGCATCAAGACACGCATTTCATTATATTGAGCCTAGCCGCTAGCTCGACTCGAAGTCGGTCATATGGTTGGTTGATGGTTTGGACCGACCACGTGGTGTACCAAGGTGATGTACCTTTCATGAATTAAAACTCTGGCTGTATGGCACTGAGCGACAAGCTAAGGTGTGATTTGGAATAGTCTTGAGTGGGACTATTTAGGAAAAATGCGAACAAAAAATCACAAAGTCCTTGGGCGAAGCTATTAGCGAAACATAGAGCAAATTGGTACCAAAAACTATGGAAATGGGACTTGAGTCAAAAATAACCGCAAGTTGGAGAAGAGATAGCAAGCTTGCGTAGAACATTTATAACTAGTGCGTGGTATGACCAACAAAAATGTGTATGGGGCCAAGGCGCTGGCTGGCCTCCAAAGTGGTGATATGGGCGATTCAAAGTTTGTACCCAAGTATGAACAAGTATGGAAAAAACAGGGTAAGGTACCAAGTACCATGAATAACTTCGGCTGTAGATGGCCTAGCGAGGCAAACCGCATATCGTTGGAAAGGTATTGGGGAGACCTATCTACCCTGAAAGTTTCATGAGGCTGAGTTGAAAGACCACGGAGATATTAGGTGATGATGGTCCAATTCGGGGACCAAGTCGCAGGAAATGGCACTTGACCAAAATCACGCTTGGAAGGTGAATACCGGCTTACCGGTAAGAGATAGCGACTTGGCGTAGAATATTCATAAGTTGGGCGTGTAAAGACGCAACTTTCATTATATGGGGGCAACCCGGTCAGGGTGCTCCAAGTCGGTCGTTTGGTCGGTTTATGGTTTGGGCCGACCATGTGGTGTACCAAGAAGAGGTACCTTTCATGAATTATAACTCGGTCAGTTTGCCACCGAGCGACAAGTTGCGATGTGATTTGGAATGGTCTTGAGTGGGACTATCAAGCAAAAATACAAATAGAAAATCAGCTTGTCCATGGCCGAAGCTATTAGTGAAACATATAGCAAAATGGGTCCAAAAACGAATGAAATGGGACTTGGACCAAGAATAACGGCAAGTTGGAGAAGAGATAGCAAGTTGACGTAGAACATTTATATTTTGGGCATAGTATGACCAACAAAAAAGTATTTGGGGCCAAGGTGCTGGCTGGCCTCCAAAGTGGAGATATGGGCGATACAAAGTTTGTACCCAAGTACGAACAAGTATGGAAAAAACAGGGTAAGGTACCAAGTACCATTAATAACTTCGGCTGTATATGGCCGAGCGAGGCAAACGGCTCACCGTTGGAAAGGTCTCGGGGAGACCTATCTACCCTGAAAGTTTCATGAGGCTGAGTTGAAAGACCACGGAGATATTAGGTGATGATGGTCGTATTCGGGGACCAAGTCGCAGGAAATGGCACTTGACCAAAATCCCCCTTGGAAGGTGAATACCGGCTTACCGGTAAGAGATAGCGACTTGGCGTAGAATATTCATAAGTTGGGCGTGTAGAGACGCAACTTTCCTTATATGGGGCCAACCCGGTCAGGGTGCTCCAAGTCGGTCGTTTGGTCGGTTTATGGTTTGGGCCGACCACGTGGTGTACCAAGTTGAGGTACCTTTCATGAATTATAACTCGGTCAGTTTGCCACCGAGCGACAAGTTCCGGTGTGATTTAGAATTGTCTTGAGTGGGACTATCTAGGAAAAATATAAATAGAAAATCAGCATGTCCATGGACGAAGCTATTAGTGAAACATATAGCAAAACGGGTCCGAAAACGAATGAAATGGGATTTGGACCAAGTAAAACGGCAAGTTGGAGAAGAGATAGCAAGTTGACGTGGAACATTTATATTTTGTGCATGGTATGACCAACAAAAAAGTATATGTGGCCTAGGTGCTGGCTGGCCTCCAAAGTGGAGATATGGGCGATACAAAGGTTGTACCCAAGTATAGCAAAAACTGGTAGAGGTACCTTTCATGAATTACTGCTCAGGCTGTATGGCACTTAGCGGGACGCTTGGCTCTGGTATGGAATAGTCTTGAGTGGGACTATCAAGGAAAAATACGAACAAAAAATCAGCATGTCCACGGACGAAGGTATTAGCGAAACTTAGAGCGAAATTGCGACCAAGTCGCTGGAAATGGCCCTTGAACCAAGTATACCGTCAAGGCGGTACGAGATAGCGAGTTGACGTGGAACATTTGTAAGTTTGCCTTTACGAGACGAAAGTTTAGTTATATGGGGCCAACCCGCTCAGGGTTGTGCAAGTCGGTCATATGGCTGATCGAAATTTTCGACCAAGTACTGAGAAAACAGGGTAAGGTACCGTGTACCTCGAATAACTTTGGCTGTAGATGTCCGAGCGAAGCAAACGGCATAGCGTTGGAAAGGTCTTGAGGTGCTCTAGGCACCCTGAAAGTATGAGAATGCTACCTGGAAAACTCGTGGAGATATTAGAGAAACATAGGGCCCAAAAGATACCAAGTCGCAGGAAATGGGCCCTCCAAGAACACCCTAAAATCCCAATTACGGCTAAGTTGCAGGCCAGCTAGCGAAGTAAAATGTTCTAGGCATAACTAGAACACGTTAAGGCGCAACTTTTTGAATCAGAACTTTTTTCGATATCTGGCCCCCAAAGGGGGGATATGGTCGATCCAAGGATTTTTCCAAGTTTCGGTACTTTTTACGGTATCGCTCATAGCTCCGGCTGTACGCAAGCAAATGACAACCTAAGACATGATTTGGAAAGGTATTGAGTAGTACTATTTTACGTTAGAACACAGCGAAGCGCTATCGGTTCATGGCAAGGCCGATATAAGCAGTCAAAGATGAAAAATGTTGACAAAATGGACAAAAATTACCTTGGTACGCGAATAGCGGCCAGGGATGAAGAGGTACGAAGGTGGTGTAGAACAATTATAATTAGGGCTTGGTACGCTCTAAAAGTTTGCCGAAGACCGCAAAGCGCTCAGACCCATAGAAAGTGGCCATTTGGGCCGAACAGTGCGTGCAAAGAGGTGAAAATGCAAAAATTGCACTTTGGGGGGCGATTTGCGGGGGGAAGGAGGGGTCGGAGGGCAAAGTGTCCCTTAACCAAAAAGTCTTATCTCGTCGAGATCTAAAACATTGCCGAAGACCGCAAAGCGCTAGCTCGCAATCGAAAAATCGAGGATTTGAAAATTTTCTAAGTCTTGGGCTCCCTAAGGAAAAGTTTCAAAAATCACGTTTGTCCCCAATTTTGAAGGGGAAGGAGTCGGTTCCGGGGCATGGTGTCTTCGGCAAAAAGTCTTATCTTTTTGCGTACTTTCGACTAGTTCAATAAAAATTTTTGACCCAAAATTTGTTCGGCGGACCCCTAGGTCGAAAAACCCGAAAAAAGTCGAAAAAAGTCGAAAATGTCGAAAAATGAGAAAACCTCATATTCGGACTCTACACGAGCCCCAGATATTGAAAAGTGAAATCCGCGGTCGATTTGGAACAAAAAATTGACCTAGGCAAAGTTGTATGGAGGTAGGGACCCCTGAGAAAAAAGTTTGGTCCCGAGGCTCCTTGGACCACCAAGTCCCTAGGTCGGACCAAAATCGGAAAAAATCCGACCAAAGTCGAAAGTGTCGAAAATTTTAAAAAACCCCTTTTGGGGCCCTATGGCCTCCCTAGATAATGAAAAGTGAGGTCCGCGGCCGATCCGGAAGAAAAACTTGACCTAGGCAAACTTGTATGACGGTGGGGACCCAAAAAAATTTCGATGAGTGTAGTTTAGACAGGCCGGAAAATGTATCGGTGGTCCGTATCAAGGGACGTCTTTTAGTTCCATGGGGTGGTGGTCGTCGAACAAAGTCGCCTAGGTCGACCACCAGAAAGACCAGTCGTGTTGTAATGGATGTTTTGACCACTTTACTAGGGAAACCTAGTAGGTCGAAGCAAATTTGGGGTTCGAGATGAGTTGGTGAAAGTTGGTCCAACCTAGGTGTGCTTGGTGGAGGTTGACCATGAAAGTAGAGCATGATAGGAATGACCATAACTTTGGTTCTAGATGTCGGATCGGTACACTTGAGGCAGTTTTGGAAAGGTGAAGGCCTGCTCTAGCTATGTTTCCTACCAAGCTGAGCGCCTACTAGTGACCCGGAGGAGGTATTAAGGGTCAAAGGCAAAAAGGGGTACCCTAAAGTGCATGTGACCAAGAAAATGGGAAAAACGGTATCGCCTATAGCTCAGGCTGTATGGCTCGGATCGGAAAGCTTGGATATGCGTTGGAAAGGTCTTGACGAGCGCTAGCTATGTGTCCTACCAAGCGAAGCGCTAGGTGTTGAGCAAGTCGGTCATATTAGAGGGCAAAGGTGAAAAATGGTGGTTTAGAGGCGAAAATTCACCTTATGATCGAAAATAGCGGGCGAACGATAAGAGCTACGAACACGGCGTAGAACAATCATAAGTACGTTACCACAAGACCTAACTTTGGCCAATATAGAGCGAGAAGATCGGAGGTACCCATCAGGGTGATATGGCTGGTTCAAAGTTGGACCAAAACGAGACTTGAGAAATGGGTTGAAACACGGTATCGCGAATAACTCAGGCTGTATGGAACGGATCGACAAGCTAAGATCAGTGTTGGAAAGGTCGAACCGAGCGCTAACTATAATCCCAAACAACCGAAGCGCTAAGTGTTGAGCAAAACTGAGTTATTAAGCGACAAAGTGGAAAAATAATACCAAAATTTCCAAAAATCACACAAGACCAAGAATACCGAGCAGGCGGTAAGAGATAGCGGGTTGACGTAGAATACTTATAAGTTTGCCTCTACGAGACCTAAAAGTCGTCCATAGACAGCGAGAAGATCGGACCACTCTGGAAGGGTGATACGAGTGGTCAAAAATTGGCAAAAATGAAACATGGCTAAAATGGATTTGACTTGTGCACCGTATAGCTCCGGCTGTATGGCATGGATTGTTAAGCTAGGATATGTTTTGGAAAGGTAACACCCAGCGCTAGATACGACTAGAAGAAAGCAAAGCGCTAACTAGCATGATTTGGAAGTTATTAAGTGTCAAAGTCGAAAAATGTTACCAAAATTGAAACTCGAGTACATTGGGCCAAAAAGTACAAGTTGTGAAATTTGGACTTACGAGTAAAATACCGAGCAGGCGGTAAGAGATAGAGACTTGGTGTAGAACAATTATATGTTGGGCATGTTATAACCTATATTTGGCCCGAACATAGTGACGAGATCGGTGGTACCCAAAAGGGTGGTACAGGTGTTAGATGGTTTTCCCAGAGCATAAGCTCCACATGATATGGAAAACGGGAAACATCATAACTTCGGCTGTATGGCATGGAATGGAACGAACAAGGTATCGATGGAAAGAGAAAAGGTAGCGCTAACTATAATTCCTACCAAGCAAAGCGCTAGCATGTGACCGTTCGGGTGTTATTGTGAGTCAAAGTCAGAAATTGTTACCACGAGAGGCGAAAATCCGACTAAGTCCATGAATACCGGGCTGGCGGTAAGAGATACGGCTTGGCCGTAGAACATTTATAAGTTGGCCAATACAAGACCTAAGTTTCGTCCATAGACGACAAGAAGATCGAAGATACGTGAAGGTGAGATATGGGCGTCCCAAAGTGGGCCTTTGAAAAAGTGACAAACTTCCCTTATAACAGCATACACCAAATATCTCTGGCTCTATGGCACCGAATAAGAAGTTGAGGTCAGCGATAGAAAGGTGATAGTCAGCGCTAAATATCATACGAACAGAGTGAAGCGCTAAAGGGAAAGGATCTTGGTGATATAAGGTGACAAAGTCGAGAAAAGTTGCCTCAAAATCATGAAAAATGTGAAAAAATGGCTAAGTCCCGGGTGCCTTAAGGGCAGGTTGATCGAATGTACCGAGCTGGCGGTACGAGATAGAGACTTGGTGTAGAACAATTATATGTTTGGCATGGCAAGACCTACATTTGGTCAATACAAAGTGAGAAGATCAAAGAAACCCGTAAGGGTGATATTGGTGTCCAAAGGTAAAAAGCACTAAGTCTTGGGAAACTTATATGAAGAAAAAGGACCCTGATGGGTCATATAGGATGGATCGAAAAATCGGCTAAGTCCCAAAATGGGGATGACAGAACTACACTCAAATGTTACCACACCAAGCAAGGCAAACTTATATGAAGCAAAGGACCCTGATGGGTCATATGGTATTTTACGAAAAATCGGCTAAGTCCCAAAATGGGGATGTCAGAACTACACTAACAAGTTACCACACCAAGCAAGGCAAACTTATATGAAGCAAAGGACCCTGATGGGTCATATGGTATTTTACGAAAAATCGGCTAAGTCCCAAAATGATGATGTCAGAACTACACTCAAATGTTACCACACCAAGCAAGGCAAACTTATATGAAGCAAAGGACCCTGATGGGTCATATGGTATTGATCGAAAAATCGGCTAAGTCCCAAAATGGGGATGTCAGAACTACACTCAAATGTTACCACACCAAGCAAGGCAAACTTATATGAAGGCAAGGACCCTGATGGGTCATATGGTATTTTACGAAAAATCGGCTAAGTCCCAAAATGGGGATGTCAGAACTACACTCAAATGTTACCACACCAAGCAAGGCAAACTTATATGAAGCAAAGGACCCTGATGGGTCATATGGTATTGGTCGAAAAATCGGCTAAGTCCCAAAATGGGGATGTCAGAACTACACTCATGTGTTACCACACCAAGCAAGGCAAACTTATATGAAGCAAAGGACCCTGATGGGTCATATGGTATTGATCGAAAAATCGGCTAAGTCCCAAAATGGTGATGTCAGAACTACACTAAAATGTTACCACACCAAGCAAGGCAAACTTATATGAAGGCAAGGACCCTGATGGGTCATATGGTATTTTACGAAAAATCGGCTAAGTCCCAAAATGGTGATGTCAGAACTACACTAAAATGTTACCACACCAAGCAAGGCAAACTTATATGAAGCAAAGGACCCTGATGGGTCATATGGTATTTTACGAAAAATCGGCTAAGTCCCAAAATGATGATGTCAGAACTACACTCATGTGTTACCACACCAAGCAAGGCAAACTTATATGAAGCAAAGGACCCTGATGGGTCATATGGTATTTTACGAAAAATCGGCTAAGTCCCAAAATGGGGATGTCAGAACTACACTCATGTGTTACCACACCAAGCAAGGCAAACTTATATGAAGCAAAGGACCCTGATGGGTCATATGGTATTTTACGAAAAATCGGCTTAGTCCCAAAATGATGATGTCAGAACTACACTCAAAGGTTACCACACCAAGCAAGGCAAACTTATATGAAGGCAAGGACCCTGATGGGTCATATGGTATTTTACGAAAAATCGGCTAAGTCCCAAAATGATGATGTCAGAACTACACTCAAATGTTACCACACCAAGCAAGGCAAACTTATATGAAGCAAAGGACCCTGATGGGTCATATGGTATTTTACGAAAAATCGGCTAAGTCCCAAAATGGGGATGTCAGAACTACACTCAAATGTTACCACACCAAGCAAGGCAAACTTATATGAAGCAAAGGACCCTGATGGGTCATATGGTATTGGTCGAAAAATCGGCTAAGTCCCAAAATGGGGATGTCAGAACTACACTCATGTGTTACCACACCAAGCAAGGCAAACTTATATGAAGCAAAGGACCCTGATGGGTCATATGGTATTTTACGAAAAATCGGCTAAGTCCCAAAATGGTGATGTCAGAACTACACTAAAATGTTACCACACCAAGCAAGGCAAACTTATATGAAGGCAAGGACCCTGATGGGTCATATGGTATTTTACGAAAAATCGGCTAAGTCCCAAAATGGTGATGTCAGAACTACACTAAAATGTTACCACACCAAGCAAGGCAAACTTATATGAAGGCAAGGACCCTGATGGGTCATATGGTACTTTACGAAAAATCGGCTAAGTCCCAAAATGGGGATGTCAGAACTACACTCAAATGTTACCACACCAAGCAAGGCAAACTTATATGAAGCAAAGGACCCTGATGGGTCATATGGTATTTTACGAAAAATCGGCTAAGTCCCAAAATGGGGATGTCAGAACTACACTCAAATGTTACCACACCAAGCAAGGCAAACTTATATGAAGCAAAGGACCCTGATGGGTCATATGGTATTTTACGAAAAATCGGCTAAGTCCCAAAATGGGGATGTCAGAACTACACTCAAATGTTACCACACCAAGCAAGGCAAACTTATATGAAGCAAAGGACCCTGATGGGTCATATGGTATTTTACGAAAAATCGGCTAAGTCCCAAAATGATGATGTCAGAACTACACTCAAATGTTACCACACCAAGCAAGGCAAACTTATATGAAGCAAAGGACCCTGATGGGTCATATGGTATTGATCGAAAAATCGGCTAAGTCCCAAAATGGGGATGTCAGAACTACACTCAAATGTTACCACACCAAGCAAGGCAAACTTATATGAAGACAAGGACCCTGATGGGTCATATGGTATTGATCGAAAAATCGGCTAAGTCCCAAAATGGGGATGTCAGAACTACACTCAAATGTTACCACACCAAGCAAGGCAAACTTATATGAAGCAAAGGACCCTGATGGGTCATATGGTATTGATCGAAAAATCGGCTAAGTCCCAAAATGGGGATGTCAGAACTACACTCAAATGTTACCACACCAAGCAAGGCAAACTTATATGAAGCAAAGGACCCTGATGGGTCATATGGTATTGATCGAAAAATCGGCTAAGTCCCAAAATGGGGATGTCAGAACTACACTCAAATGTTACCACACCAAGCAAGGCAAACTTATATGAAGCAAAGGACCCTGATGGGTCATATGGTATTTTACGAAAAATCGGCTAAGTCCCAAAATGGGGATGTCAGAACTACACTCAAATGTTACCACACCAAGCAAGGCAAACTTATATGAAGGAAAGGACCCATATGGGTCATATGGTATTTGACGAAAAATCGGCTAAGTCCCAAAATGATGATGTCAGAACTACACTCAAATGTTACCACACCAAGCAAGGCAAACTTATATGAAGCAAAGGACCCTGTTGGGTCATATGGCATTTTACGAAAAATCGGCTAAGTCCCAAAATGAGGATGTCAGAACTACACTAAAAAGTTACCACACCAAGCAAGGCAAAGTACCTAGGTGAACCCTAGGAAGAAACACGGACCAAGTCAGATGGCCTAAGTCAAGAGAACAAGTGACCTAGGCAAAGTTGTATGGCGCTGAGGACCCTGAAAAATCTGGTTAGTGTAGTTTAGACAGGGTAGGTTTTTGGGTCGGCCGAACCCCCTTATTTTGGGTTTTGGCCTCATCAAGAAGCTACACCTAGGCAAACTGCCTAGGGTGAAAGTGCGAAGACCAATCGAATAGTAAGACAAGTTTTGACCGATCGCCCTAGGCAAGCTTGTATGAAGAAAGGGACCCTAAGGGTCATATGGAAATACATGAAAAATCGGCTAAGTCCCAAAATTGGGATGTCAGAACTACACTAAAAAGTTACCACATCAAGCAAGGCAAAGTACCTAGGTGAACCCTAAGAAGAAACACGGACCAAGTCAGATGGCCTAAGTCAAGAGTACAAGTGACCTAGGCAAAGTTGTATGGCGCTGAGGACCCTGAAAAATCGGGTTAGTGTAGTTCAGACAGGGGAGGTTTTTGGGTCGGCTGAACCTCCTTATTTTGGGTTTTGACCTCCTCAAGAAGCTACACCTAGGCAAACTGCCTAGGGTGAAAGTGCGAAGACCAATCGAATAGTAAGACAAGTTTTGACCGATCGCCCTAGGCAAGCTTGTATGAAGAAAGGGACCCTATGGGTCATATGGAAAATCCATGAAAAATCGGCTAAGTCCCAAAATTGGGATGTCTGAACTACACTAAAAAGTTACCACATCAAGCAAGGCAAAGTACCTAGGTGAACCCTAAGAAGAAACACGGACCAAGTCAGATGGCCTAAGTCAAGAGTGCAAGTGACCTAGGCAAAGTTGTATGACGGTGAGGACCCTGAAAAATCTGGTTAGTGTAGTTTAGACAGGGGAGGTTTTTGGGTCGGCTGAACCTCCTTATTTTGGGTTTTGACCTCCTCAAGAAGCTACACCTAGGCAAACTGCCTAGGGTGAAAGTGCGAAGACCAATCGAATAGTAAGACAAGTTTTGACCGATCGCCCTAGGCAAGCTTGTATGAAGAAAGGGACCCTATGGGTCATATGGAAATACATGAAAAATCGGCTAAGTCCCAAAATTGGGATGTCTGAACTACACTAAAAAGTTACCACATCAAGCAAGGCAAAGTACCTAGGTGAACCCTAAGAAGAAACACGGACCAAGTCAGATGGCCTAAGTCAAGAGTACAAGTGACCTAGGCAAAGTTGTATGGCGCTGAGGACCCTGAAAAATCGGGTTAGTGTAGTTCAGACAGGGGAGGTTTTTGGGTCGGCTGAACCTCCTTATTTTGGGTTTTGACCTCCTCAAGAAGCTACACCTAGGCAAACTGCCTAGGGTGAAAGTGCGAAGACCAATCGAATAGTAAGACAAGTTTTGACCGATCGCCCTAGGCAAGCTTGTATGAAGAAAGGGACCCTATGGGTCATATGGAAAATCCATGAAAAATCGGCTAAGTCCCAAAATTGGGATGTCTGAACTACACTAAAAAGTTACCACATCAAGCAAGGCAAAGTACCTAGGTGAACCCTAAGAAGAAACACGGACCAAGTCAGATGGCCTAAGTCAAGAGTACATGTGACCTAGGCAAAGTTGTATGGCGCTGAGGACCCTGAAAAATCGGGTTAGTGTAGTTCAGACAGGGGAGGTTTCTGGGTCGGCTGAACCTCCTTATTTCGGGTTTTGGCCTCCTCAAGAAGACAGACCTAGGCAAAGTGCCTAGGGTGAAAGTGCGAAGACCAATCGAATAGTAAGACAAGTTTTGACCGATCGCCCTAGGCAAGCTTGTATGAAGAAAGGGACCCTATGGGTCATATGGAAATACATGAAAAATCGGCTAAGTCCCAAAATTGGGATGTCTGAACTACACTAAAAAGTTACCACATCAAGCAAGGCAAAGTACCTAGGTGAACCCTAGGAAGAAACACGGACCAAGTCAGATGGCCTAAGTCAAGAGTACAAGTGACCTAGGCAAAGTTGTATGGCGCTGAGGACCCTGAAAAATCGGGTTAGTGTAGTTCAGACAGGGGAGGTTTCAGGGTCGGCTGGACCTCCTTATTTCGGGTTTTGGCCTCCTCAAGAAGACAGACCTAGGCGAATTGCCTAGGGTGAAACTGCGAAGACCAATCGAATAGTAAGACAAGTTTTGACCGATCGCCCTAGGCAAGCTTGTATGAAGAAAGGGACCCTTAGGGTCATATGGAAATTCATGAAAAATCGGCTAAGTCCCAAAATTGGGATGTCAGAACTACACTAAAAAGTTACCACATCAAGCAAGGCAAAGTACCTAGGTGAACCCTAGGAAGAAACACGGACCAAGTCAGATGGCCTAAGTCAAGAGTATAAGTGACCTAGGCAAAGTTGTATGGCGCTGAGGACCCTGAAAAATCGGGTTAGTGTAGTTAAGACAGGGGAGGTTTCAGGGTCGGCTGGACCTCCTTATTTCGGGTTTTGGCCTCCTCAAGAAGACAGACCTAGGCGAATTGCCTAGGGTGAAAGTGCGAAGACCAATCGAATAGTAAGACAAGTTTTGACCGATCGCCCTAGGCAAGCTTGTATGAAGAAAGGGACCCTATGGGTCATATGGAAATACATGAAAAATCGGCTAAGTCCCAAAATTGGGATGTCTGAACTACACTAAAAAGTTACCACATCAAGCAAGGCAAAGTACCTAGGTGAACCCTAGGAAGAAACACGGACCAAGTCGGATGGCCTAAGTCAAGAGTACAAGTGACCTAGGCAAAGTTGTATGGCGCTGAGGACCCTGAAAAATCGGGTTAGTGTAGTTCAGACAGGGGAGGTTTCAGGGTCGGCCGAACCTCCTTATTTCGGGTTTTGGCCTCCTCAAGAAGACAGACCTAGGCGAACTGCCTAGGGTGAAAGTGCGAAGACCAATCGAATAGTAAGACAAGTTTTGACCGATCGCCCTAGGCAAGCTTGTATGAAGAAAGGGACCCTATGGGTCATATGGAAATATACGAAAAATCGGCTAAGTCCCAAAATTGGGATGTCAGAACTACACTATAAAGTTACCACATTAGCAAGGCAGACTTGTATGAAGAACGGGACCCTGGTGAAAGTAGCAAATATCCCAAACCGAACATGAATATTATACACACAAGAGTACGAACATAAAGGAACACGGACCAAGCGTACCGAGAGAATCGGTACTATAGAACCCTCGTGGTTCTACACAAAGACTTTATGTTAGGGGTTCAAGCCCCATAGTACTCAAACGGTGACAGTAGCAAATATCCCAAAACGAACGTGAATCTTATTCACAAGAGTACGAACATAAAGGAACACGGACCAAGCGTACCGAGAGAATCGGTACTATAGAGCCCTCGTGGTTCTACACAAAGACTTTATGTTCGGGGTTCACACCCCAAATCGAACGTGGAATTTACTTTCTGATGGTCATGCGGTCGTCCAAAGGGGTCTAGTATCCTGGGATGACAAGCATCACGGGCACAGCTCGTATCAAAACAGTCGAAGAGGCCCGCGAAAGCTTGCTTTCCATGGCTATGCGATGCACAAATTGAGTTTACTCACCGTAGTATAAAACGAACGAACCGAACCTATCCGAGTAGGGATAATGGGCGCAGTAACATACTTCTGTGACCCAGCGAGAGTTGAACGAGGTGACATGAACTGTCAGTGGCTTATATCAGATGGGATACATACATGAGATTGCTTTCAAATCTACACTCGAAAACCTAACCAAGTAAAAGCGAACGTGGGGAGGATTCGAAACTGGTAACGAAATCTTAAGCTGGAAAGAGTCATCACTATGGATACATATTATGCGAAACCAATCAAGTGCTCAGTACTGATCCAAAACCTAAGAGCACTAGTGAACACCTTATTCTCACCCTAGTTCACATCCAAGTGATCGACCACGTGTGTGAAGCAAAGACCAATCGAATTCCTCAATGAACCGAACACTATGAACAAATGGCCAGAAACGTTATAACTATCCAAACATCCTACTATCTAGCGAAAGTCATCACGATGGAACCATACAATGATCTTAACCTATAGCGCTCACCTATTCCTACCCAGAGTGCAAGTGAACAGATTGCCCACCCTTACCAGTTCACAACCACGTGATCGACTAACATACCGAGGTTACCACAAGTCAAAGTTATACGTTTACAAGCGCAAGACCAATCGAAAACCCCGAAAGCAATCTCGACCCAAAATGTATTATCCGTGAGTGTAGTCGAGTCTCGTACTCGTCATCTGTAATCGTCGGATAGAATATCCAGTACACGGTTGTCTTTCCAAATGAAATCTACATACAGAACTCGCTCTTGGCAAATGGGTGGCATTGGCGCAATCAGGAGCGAGTTCCCGTCCGGGTGCCAAATGATTGGCAAATGTCTGGGGGAAAGCAACCATATGTTGATTTGTCTGTTAGTGTACTGGGTGTTTGAGGTATGTAGTATCCACGCTTGGTTGGGTGTGTCAGAGGACCATGGATGCGTTCACAACCCCAATTGGGGTACATCGGGAATGATTTTGTGGAACCGATGTGCCCGGCACACACTAAGTTTTGTTGCAAGTTAATAGTGTGCCATGTCCGGGGGGGTTGTGATTAAACTCTGGTGAATTGCGTACTGTGGTGATTGGGGTATGAAAGCCCCGCAGTTGCAATGATCGGACGCGCCTAGCGTGTCCTTTAGTTGATGGTAGGGAAATGAAGGCCCTTGTCAGCTCACCTAAGTATTCATGGAAGTTTGGCATAAGGTCGCTGTGGTAGGGGTATGAAGGCCCCGTCAGCGCATGCACAATCGGGCGCACGTGCGCTTAGCGGAGTCGAATGCCGCTCAAGTGCCTGTCCGGTGCATCGGGTGTGTGTGATACGAGGGCAATGAGGTTCGCACGGGGGCTCGCCTCCCGTGTGCTACCGGACTTGACAACATATAGAACGTGGTGTTTGCTCCTCCGGGTGCAATGGGACAATGAACATTCGAACGCAAAGTCGGAATTCTGGTTGATCCTACCAGTAATATACGCTCGTCTCAAAGGTTAAGCCATGCATGTCTAAGTACAAACAGATTTAATGTGAAACCGCATAAGGCTCAGTATAACAGCTATAATTTACGAGATCATCAACCTAGTTACTTGGATAACTGTGGAAAATCTAGAGCTAATACATGCAACATGCCAGGACCCTCGCGGGAACTGGTGCACTTATTAGTCAAACCAATCGCGGGTTCTCCGTGTCATTGAGTTGAAGTCTGGATAATGATGCTGATCGTATGGTCTCGCACCGACGACAGATCTCGCAAATATCTGCCCTATCAACTATGGATGGTAGTATAGAGGACTACCATGGTTGCAACGGGTAACGGGGAATCAGGGTTCGATTCCGGAGAGGGAGCCTGAGAAATGGCTACCACATCCAAGGAAGGCAGCAGGCGCGTAAATTACCCAATCCCGGGACGGGGAGGTAGTGACGAGAAATAACAATATGAAACTCTTTAATGATGTTTCATAATTGGAATGAGTAGAGCATAAATCCTTCTACGAGGATCAAGTGGAGGGCAAGTCTGGTGCCAGCAGCCGCGGTAATTCCAGCTCCACTAGCGTATATTAAAATTGTTGCGGTTAAAACGTTCGAAGTTGATACTTGTCCAACACAGTCCGGCTCCGCCGACCCGGTCAACCCGTGGTCGGTGGGCCAAGTCGGAATCTGGTTGCGACTCAATGGTGTGGTAGGGCACCAAGTCTGTGTCATGGTGTGCCCTTCAACGGGTGCAAGTGTAACATAGAGCTCGACCGCTCACGTTTACCTTGAACAAATTAGAGTGCTTAAAGCAGGGTGCCCAAACGCCCTAGAATAATCTTGCATGGAATAATGGAATACGACCTTGGTCTAATCTTTCATTGGTTTGTACTCAGACCGGAGGTAATGATTAACAGAAGTAGTTGGGGACACTAGTATTACGGCGCGAGAGGTGAAATTCGTAGACCGTCGTAAGACTAACTAAAGCGAAGGCATTTGTCAAGGATGCTTTCTTTAATCAAGAACGAAAGTTAGAGGATCGAAGGCGATTAGATACCGCCCTAGTTCTAACCGTAAACGATGCCAACTAGCAATTGGGAGACGCTACAACCAGGTGCTCTCAGTAGCTTCCGGGAAACCAAAGTCAGGTTCCGGGGGAAGTATGGTTGCAAAGTTGAAACTTAAAGGAATTGACGGAAGGGCACCACAATGAAATGGAGCTTGCGGTTCAATTTGACTCAACACGGGAAAACTTACCAGGTCCGAACTTATGGAGGTGAGACAGATTAATAGCTCTTTCTCAAATTTAAGGGTAGTGGTGCATGGCCGTTCTTAGTTCGTGGATTGATTTGTCTGGTTAATTCCGATAACGAACGTGACTCACATATGCTAACTAGAACGCAGTCAGCGTTAATGCGTCGATGCCGATTGGAACGGGTTAGGACCTTTCGGTGGAGTATGACCTGACACCTTCGCTGTTCGTGTGCGCAAGTGCACTTACGGTACGCTGCTTAGCAGGACAATTTGTGTTTAGCAAAATGAGATCGAGCGATAACAGGTCCGTGATGCCCTTAGATGTTCTGGGCTACACGCGTGCTACAATGTGGGTAGCAGCGTGTCTCCTATTCCGAGAGGAACGGGAAATCACTCAAATACTCACTTAGTAGGGATTATGGATTGCAATGGTCCATATGAACTCGGAACTTCTAGTAAGTGCTGGTCATCAGCCAGCGTTGAATACGTCCCTGCCCTTTGTACACACCGCCCGTCGCTACTACCGATGGATTATTTAGTGAGGTCTTTGGAGATGATCGTTCGCTGGATCCTCGTGAACCGCGTCTGCTTTATCGAAGTTGACCGAACTTGATGATTTAGAGGAAGTAAAAGTCGTAACAAGGTTTCCGTAGGTGAACCTGCGGAAGGATCATTAGTGGCCAAGTGATCCTTCCAGAAGTCCGAACCTGCGGGTTGAGACTTCGGCACAAGTTGCCATATGATAATTGACGAAACACTATAGAAGTCCGAACCTGCGGGTTGAGACTCAGGCACAAGTTGCCATATGAAAGTTGACGAAACACTAACAAGTCCGAACCTGCGGGTTGAGACTTAGGCACACGTTGCCTTATACATGACTTCGAACAAATACACAAGTCCGAACCTGCGGGTTGAGACTTAGGCACAAGTTGCCTTATACATGACTTCGAACAAATACACAAGTCCGAACCTGCGGGTTGAGACTTAGGCACAAGTTGCCATATGAAAGTTGACGAAACACTAACAAGTCCGAACCTGCGGGTTGAGACTTAGGCACACGTTGCCTTATACATGACTTCGAACAAATACACAAGTCCGAACCTGCGGGTTGAGACTTAGGCACAAGTTGCCTTATACATACATTGGCCAAATAAACAGAAGTCCGAACCTGCGGGTTGAGACTTAGGCACAAGTTGCCATATTATATTCGATCAAACACTAAGTAGTCCGAACCTGCGGGTTGAGACTCAAGACCGTAACAAGATGTCACTATACAAGTCCGAACCTAAGGGTTGAGACTTAATGCGATCTAGATACCAAGTTGACATCCAATACCTGTTGAGCAAAACCAAAGATTCCCTGTTCTCGAATGATTACACTATATAACAGGGAATCATGAAGAAATCAAGCAAGCGTGAAACAAAGTCATCACTTGGGCATGCTCGATAGCCAACCACATGACCTTAACCTAAGAGAGCATGCAAACCACATGATACCTATAAACGATTAACCCGCCCTAGTTCAATCGTTCACCAAGTGATGACTTCAGTATGGCTAAGAGAAAAACTTTTAAATGGGAAAAACTCTAAGTCCGAACCTCCGGGTTGAGACTTCCGCGTCGGAGGTGGGCGCACCTCCTATCCGAAAGATGATGAATCAGGGGTGTTCGGTCAGCAATGGTCGGATGCCCCGTCGTAGTCCAACTATGACAATCAAAGTCAAGACCTCCGGGTTGAGACTTTCCGCGAGTACAAGCATAAAGGAACACGGACCAAGCCGTACCGAGAGAATCGGTACTAGAGCCCTCGTGGTTCTACATTGAGAGAGCCCTCGTGGTTCTCATTAGGGGCTTTATGCAAGTCGTACTCAATACTGTGGTGTGAAGTATAAAGTAGTCCTCGCCTGGTCCACGCTGCTCCGGCGGTCCTGGGTAAGATAGTTAATTCTAGCTTGCCCTATAGTGGAATGAGGACACTTAATGCTTCGTCTTTTAGCGGCGGCTAGACTCCTCCTCACGGGGAACGAGTTGACGCACACAGCGGCGGCTTACGCACTATGGCAATCATGGATGCCTGAAGATTCCGTGAAGTTCTCCCCTGGTCCACGCTGCCTCGGCAGTCCTGGGTAAAATGGAATATTTCCAGCTTGCCCTATAGTGGAAGAGGACTATCCAACAATACAAAGTCAAGACCTCCGGGTTGAGACTTTCCGCGTCGGTGGTGTCGCGCACCGCCTATCCGAAAGATGGTGTAACAGGGGTGTTCGATCAGCAATGGTCGGATGCCCCGTCATAGTCCAACTATGACAACCAAAGTCAAGACCTCCGGGTTGAGACTTTCCGCGTCCGGAGGTACGCGTACCGCCTACCCGAAAGATGGTGTGCTTCTGGGGTATTCGATGAGTCGGATACCCCGTCGTAGTCCAACTATGACAATACAAAGTCAAGACCTCCGGGTTGAGACTTCCGCGTCGGAGGTGCGCGCACCGCCTACCCGAAAGATGGTGAATCAGGGGTGTTCGATCAGCAATGGTCGGATGCCCCGTCGTAGTCCAACTATGACAATCAAAGTCAAGACCTCCGGGTTGAGACTTCCGCGTCCGGAGGTACGCGTACCGCCTACCCGAAAGATGGTGAATCAGGGGTGTTCGATCAGCAATGGTCGGATGCCCCGTCGTAGTCCAACTATGACAATACAAAGTCAAGACCTCCGGGTTGAGACTTTTCGCGAGTACAAGCATAAAGGAACACGGACCAAGCCGTACCGAGAGAATCGGTACTAGAGCCCTCGTGGTTCTACATTGAGAGAGCCCTCGTGGTTCTCATTAGGGGCTTTATGCAAGTCGTACTCAATACTGTGGTGTGAAGTATAAAGTATAGAGTCCTCCACTGGTCCACGCTGCTCCGGCGGTCCTGGGTAAGATAGTTCATTCTAGCTTGCCCTATGTGGAAGAGGACTCAATACCCTACCTGTTGAGCTTGAAACAAAGTCATCACTTGGGCATGCTCATATTGCCATACACAGTTACATTATATTCGAATGAGCATGCAAGCGACCCTATATAGACCGAACCAAAACGATAGATACCGCCGTAGTTCACCCCAACCAAGTGATGACTTCAGTATGGCTAGTGTGTGAAGTATAAAGTATAGTCCTCCCCTGGTCCACACTGCTTCGGCGGTCCTGGGTAAGATAGTTAGTTCTAGCTTGCCCTATGTGGAAGAGGACCCAATACTTAATACTTAGAGTACAAGCATAAAGGAACACGGACCAAGCCGTACCGAGAGAATCGGTACTAGAGCCCTCGCGGTTCTACATTGTGAGCCCTCGTGGTTCAAACTAGATACTTTATGCAAGGCGTACTCAAAACTGTGGTGTGAAGTATAAAGTATAGTCCTCATCTGGTCCACGCTGCTTCGGCGGTCCTGGGTAAGATAGTTAATTCTAGCTTGCCCTATGTGGAAGAGGACACAATACTTAATACTGTGGTGTAATGGACAAGGTATAGTCCTCCACTGGTCCACGCTGCTCCG
The DNA here is from genome assembly GCF_943734705.1 of Anopheles coustani. Classification (NCBI taxonomy): domain Eukaryota; kingdom Metazoa; phylum Arthropoda; class Insecta; order Diptera; family Culicidae; genus Anopheles; species Anopheles coustani. The sequence continues at coordinate 161,569 of NW_026525145.1, read as the reverse complement.
GCGGTCCTGGGTAAGATAGTTCATTCTAGCTTGCCCTATGTGGAAGAGGACTCAATACCCTACCTGTTGAGCTTGAAACAAAGTCATCACTTGGGCATGCTCATATTGCCATACAATATTCCATTATCTACTAATGAGCATGCAGCTATATGATATTACCCTGTAAACGATTACCCCGCCGTAGTTCAGCGCTTCAACCAAGTGATGACTTCAGTATGGCTAGTGTGTGAAGTATAAAGTATAGTCCTCCCCTGGTCCACACTGCTTCGGCGGTCCTGGGTAAGATAGTTAGTTCTAGCTTGCCCTATGGTGGAAGAGGACACCATACTTAATACTGTGGTGTAATGAACAAAGTATAGTCCTCCACTGGTCCACGCTGCTTTGCAGTCCTGGGTAAGATAGTTAGTTCTAGCTTGCCCTATGTGGAAGAGGGCATACAAGACAAAGTATAGTTCTCCCCTGGTCCACGCTGCTTCGGCGGTCCTGGGTAAGATAGTTAATTCTAGCTTGCCCTATGTGGAAGAGAGCATACATGAACCAAGAACGAAGGTTATGATCGAGGAATGATTCGACAACTAACCGATGGTATGAAATGTGAAGAATTCAAGCAAGCACACAATCAAGTCATCACTTGGGCATGCTCGATAGCCAACCTCATGACATTAACCTAGTAGAGCATGCGAAAACCAATATATATGTAAACGATGCCTCCCTAGTTCAGCGCTTCAACCAAGTGATGACTTCAGAATGGCTAAATCAAATCGGTTCAAACCATACCATCGGTATCCTATTGAAACACACAAGTCGATATCAAACCTCATGATTGTGTAGTCCTCCACTGGTCCACGCCGCTTCGGCCGTCCTGGGTAAAATGGAACATTCCAGCTTGCCCTATGTGGAAGAGGGCACATTACTCAATACTGTGGTGTGAAGTATAAAGTTCAGTTCTCCCCTGGTCCACGCTGCTTCGGCGGTCCTGGGTAAGATAGTTCATTCTAGCTTGCCCTATGTGGAAGAGGACACTTCATACTTCGTCTCTAAGCGGCGGCTTGACTCCTCCCTACGGGGAACGGGTTTACGCGCACAGCGGCGGCTTACGCACTATGGCAGTCATGGATGCCTTACGTTTCTATGAAAAGTGTGTTCCTCCCCTGGTCCACGCTGCTTCGGCAGTCCTGGGTAAGATAGTTAGTTCTAGCTTGCCCTATGTGGAAGAGGACACGTAGACTTACTGTGGTGTGAAGTATAAAGTTCAGTTCTCCCCTGGTCCACGCCGCTTCGGCCGTCCTGGGTAAAATGGATTCATCCAGCTTGCCCTATGTGGAATGAGGACACTTTATGCTTCGTCTCTAAGCGGCGGCTTGCTCCTCCCTACGGGGAACGGGTATACGCGCACAGCGGCGGCTTACGTTATGGCAGTCATGGATGCCTTACGTTTCCATGAAAAGTGTGTTCCTCCCCTGGTCCACGCTGCTTCGGCAGTCCTGGGTAAGATAGTTAGTTCTAGCTTGCCCTATGTGGAAGAGGACACGTAGACTTACTGTGGTGTGAAGTATAAGGTTCAGTTCT
>NW_026525145.1:130000-155000 GCF_943734705.1 Anopheles coustani | reverse complement strand
GAGCGTTGCGGCCCAGAGGCCTTACCGCCTTTCACTGCGGGTTCGTCAAGAACTTGGAGATGGTCGCAACGCATCGGGTCCTCCCGGGGTACTTGGTGTTTGGATGCTGGCTTGGTGATTAAACACTTGATATTCCATCTTCGGATGAATTTCGGGTGTCACCTGTTGCCTAAGACCACTTGCATGTTTAGCTCGCCGTGGGGTAGCAAGCGTTGTGATCTAATGGCCTTACCGGGCAAACACTTTCGGTTCGTCAAGGACTTGGAGTGCCGGGACGGGTTGGCGGATCCATCACTCTGAGTATGCCGGGTTGATACTTGGGGTTGGTTTGGTTTTGGTGACCCAATACTAGATGTACCATCTCGGTGGTATGTCAGTATCACCTATACTCCAGACCACTTGCATGGTTAGCAAGCGTTGTGATCTAATGGCCCAACCGGGCAAACACTTTGGGTTCGCAAGGACTTAGAGTGCCGGGACGGGTTGGCGGATCCAACACTCTGGGTACCTCCGGGTACTTGGGGTTGGTTGAGGACTTGGTGAACAAACACTTGATATACACTCTCCGGATGTACTTCGGGTATCGCCTGTTGTCCGAGACCACTTGCATGGTTAGCAAGCGTTGTGGTCTAATGGCCCTACCGGGCAAACACTTTGGGTTCGCGAGGACTTAGAGTGCTGGTAGTGGTTGGCGGACCCAACACTCTGGGTACCTCCGGGTACTTGGGGTTGGTTGAGGACTTGGTGAACAAACACTTGTTGTACACTCTCCGGATGTACTTCGGGTGTCACCTGTTGTCCGAGACCACTTGCATGGTTAGCAAGCGTTGTGGTCTAATGGCCCTACCGGGCAAACACTTTATGTTCGCGAGGACTTGGAGTGCTGGTAGTGGTTGGCGGACCCAACACTCTGGGTACCTCCGGGTACTTGGGGTTGGTTGAGAACTTGGTGAAGATACCCCTGTCACCTTGTTCGAGGCCACTTGCATGGTCGCAAGCGTTGTGATACAATGGCCCTACCGGGCAAACACTTTGGGTTCGCAAGGACTTGGAGTGCCGGGACGGGTTGGCGGATCCAACACTCTGGGTACCTCCGGGTACTTGGGGTTGGTTGAGGACTTGGTGAGCAAACACTTGATATACGTTCTTCGGATGTACTTCGGGTGTCACCTGTTGTCCGAGGCCACTTGCATGGTCAACGGTTGAGGTGGTGATGGCGGGTCGGTGCTGTAGGGTGCCGGCCTGTTGGCTGCCTTGGCCGGGTTGGTTGGTTAACACTTGATTGAGCTTGCACCCGAGGGTAATGGCACTTGAAGGTGGGTACCGGCCGGCTGACCTGGTGTGATGGTTGGTTGGTGAACACTTGGCGGTACTTGCACTTGGCTGTGCTTGGACTTGAAGGTGGGATCCGGCTGGCCTAGGCCATTGGTGGTTGGTTGGTGGGTTAGCCCTTAGCTGGGCTGGCTGGCTGGCTGGCCATCGGTGGTGTGGTGTGGTGTGGTGTGTGGAGTCGAGCATCGCGCGCCGTTGCCTTCTTCGGAGTGTTGTGGGTACGCAAGTGCTTGCAGTGCAAAGAGGTTGGTGATGGAGTGACATTGCCTTCACCATGGAGTTGCGGGTACTTAGGTACTTGCAAGGAGATGGTGGTATGGTGGTGTTGCGTGTGTGGTGTTCGATTAGAAAGATATAATTTCTAAGTCCGGATTAGTGCTGTCAGTGGGGCCCCCGCTAACAGGTCCTGCACGGCCACCGTGGGGCTTGACTTGGCGCTATTCCGGACTTGGGGCGATCACGATGTCCCCGTGCGGGACTTAGAAGATGGAAGAACACAAGTACCCTTATCCCATGACTTGTGAGCGATTGGCATACGTTACCACATGAAGAGAAAAATTGGCTAAGTCCCGGATCCATATTATATGAACAGAATAATCGGCTAAGTCCCGGATCCATATTATATGAAGAGAAATATCGGCTAAGTCCAGGATCCATATTATATGAAACGAAAAATCGGCTAAGTCCCGGATCCATATTATATGAAGAGAAAAATCGGCTAAGTCCAGGATCCATATATAATAACCCAATAATCGGCTAAGTCCAGGATCCATATATAATAACCTAATAATCGGCTAAGTCCAGGATCCATATTATATGAAGAGAAAAATCGGCTAAGTCCAGGATCCATATATGATAACCTAATAATCGGCTAAGTCCAGGATCCATATTATATGAAGAGAAAAATCGGCTAAGTCCAGGATCCATATATAATAACCTAATAATCGGCTAAGTCCAGGATCCATATAACATGAAGAGAAAAATCGGCTAAGTCCCAGATTGGGTCTGTCAGAAATACACTTCCAAGTTACCACACAAGCAAGCAAGATGGCCTAGTGATGGATCCATATGATATGAAGAGAAAAATCGGCTAAGTCCAGGATCCATATAATATGAAGAGAAAAATCGGCTAAGTCCCAGATTGGGTCTGTCAGAAATACACTTCCAAGTTACCACACAAGCAAGCAAGATGGCCTAGTGATGGATCCATATGATATGAAGAGACAAATCGGCTAAGTCCAGGATCCATATAATATGAAGAAAAAAATCGGCTAAGTCCCAGATTGGGTCTGTCAGAAATACACTTCCAAGTTACCACACAAGCAAGCAAGATGGCCTAGTGATGGATCCATATGATATGAAGAGAAAAATCGGCTAAGTCCCAGATTGGGTCTGTCAGAAATACACTTCCAAGTTACCACACACGCAAGCAAGATGGCCTAGTGATGGATCCATATGATATGAAGAGAAAAATCGGCTAAGTCCAGGATCCATATAATATGAAGAGAAAAATCGGCTAAGTCCCAGATTGGGTCTGTCAGAAATACACTTCCAAGTTACCACACAAGCAAGCAAGATGGCCTAGTGAAGGATCCATATGACATGAAGAGAAAAATTGGCTAAGTCCAAGATTGGGTCTGTCAGACATACACTTTCAAGTTACCACACAAGCAAGCAAGATGGCCTAGTGATGGATCCATATAACATGAAGAGAAAAATCGGCTAAGTCCGAGATTGGGTCTGTCGGAAATACACTTTCAAGTTACCACACAAGCAAGCAAGTTACCACATGAAGAGAAAGCCGGCAAAGTCCGGGAATGTTACCACATGAACTGGAAAATGGGCAAAAACCTACCTTCACAGGCAACGTGAATAAGTCAGGCTGTAGACATCGGATCGACAAGCCAAAGACTGATATGGAAAGGAAATGAGTAGTACTAGCTTTCCTGAGAGTTGCAGAGCTTAGACTGCATATGAACGAAAGTTATTAAGCGTCAAAGTCAGAGAAGTTACCCAAAGGAACACAAGTTCCAACTTAGAGCATGTATACCGCCTAGACGGTAAGAGGTACGGCCAGGCTGAGGAATAAGGAAATGTTGGCCAACATGTTCCCTAACTATCCCCCGAAGACCGCAAAGCAATCCAACATCAACCAAGAAAGTTATAGCCCGATCAAGGAAACACCTACTTTGCACCGATATTGCACCAAATACATGTACCAAGCACCTTCGGTTGCATACCTGCAGGGGCTTACCATAGTAGGCCATGGAAGACCGATATACCGAACATAATCACTTTCTATCTCCTCGGGTGTTTGAGATAGCGCTTTGCGGTACAAGAACGAAAGTTAGACTATATCTTGGTGCATCTTTTTGCCCAAGATCACAAGACCCTATCTACCAAGGCAAGAAAGTTGTGTGGGGACAAAATGTCCAAAAGTGCCCAAAGTGGCACACTTGAACCATATATTCGAGAAAAACACAAGTGTGGGCCCGAGCTAGCAAGTTGAAATGTTCTGACCGTCAGTAGCCCTAGTTGAGGTGCACTTATCATTATATGAGGCCAACGTGCCAGCTAGTCTCTAAAGGGGCGATATGGGTGTTCCAAGGTTTGTACCCAATTGAGGAAAAAACAGGGTAAGGTACGGTGTACCGCGAATAACTCGGGCTATAGATGTCCGATCGATGAGTTTGGCATATGTATGGAAAGGTCTCGTCGAGACCTAACTACCCTGAAAGTATGAAGGCAAAGACTTGAATGACCGGGAAGTTATTAAGTGCACAAGTGGTAAAGTTGCACCAAAGTCCATGTTACCCGAAGTGGTACATGAACACCCAATATTCGACCAAAACACAAGTTTAGAGACGAGCTAGCGAGCTACATTGTTCAGACCGTCAGTAGCCCGCATCAAGACACGCATTTCATTATATTGAGCCTAGCCGCTAGCTCGACTCGAAGTCGGTCATATGGTTGGTTGATGGTTTGGACCGACCACGTGGTGTACCAAGGTGATGTACCTTTCATGAATTAAAACTCTGGCTGTATGGCACTGAGCGACAAGCTAAGGTGTGATTTGGAATAGTCTTGAGTGGGACTATTTAGGAAAAATGCGAACAAAAAATCACAAAGTCCTTGGGCGAAGCTATTAGCGAAACATAGAGCAAATTGGTACCAAAAACTATGGAAATGGGACTTGAGTCAAAAATAACCGCAAGTTGGAGAAGAGATAGCAAGCTTGCGTAGAACAATTATATTTGGTGCATGGTATCACCAACAAAAAAGTATATGGGGCCAAGGTGCTGGCTGGCCTCCAAAGTGGAGATATGGGCGATCCAAAGTTTGTACCCAAGTACGAACAAGTATGGAAAAAACAGGGTAAGGTACCAAGTACCATTAATAACTTCGGCTGTAGATGGCCGAGAGAGGCAAACGGCTCACCGTTGGAAAGGTCTTGGGGAGACCTATCTACCCTGAAAGTTTCATGAGGCTGAGTTGAAATACCACGGAGATATTAGGTGATGATGGTCCAATTCGGGGACCAAGTCGCAGGAAATGGCACTTGACCAAAATCACCCTTGGAAGGTGAATACCGGCTTACCGGTAAGAGATAGCGACTTGGCGTAGAATATTCATAAGTTGGGCGTGTAGAGACGCAACTTTTATTATATGGGGCCAACCCGGTCAGGGTGCTCCAAGTCGGTCGTTTGGTCGGTTTATGCTTTGGGCCGACCACGTGGTGTACCAAGTTGAGGTACCTTTCATGAATTATAACTCGGTCAGTTTGCCACCGAGCGACAAGCTGCGGTGTGTTTTGGAATGGTCTTGAGTGGGACTATCAAGGAAAAATACCAATCGAAAATCAGCTTGTCCATGGCCGAAGCTATTAGTGAAACATATAGCAAAATGGGTCCAAAAACGAATGAAATGGGAATTGGACCAAGAATAACGGCAAGTTGGAGAAGAGATAGCAAGTTGGCGTAGAACAATTATATTTGGTGCATGGCATGACCAACAAAAAAGTATATGGGGCCAAGGTGCTGGCTGGCCTCCAAAGTGGAGATATGGGCGATCCAAAGTTTGTACCCAAGTACGAACAAGTATGGAAAAAACAGGGTAAGGTACCAAGTACCATTAATAACTTCGGCTGTAGATGGCCGAGCGAGGCAAACGGCTCACCGTTGGAAAGGTCTTGGGGAGACCTATCTACCCTGAAAGTTTCATGAGGCTGAGTTGAAAGACCACGGAGATATTAGGTGATGATGGTCCAATTCGGGGACCAAGTCGCAGGAAATGGCACTTGACCAAAATCACCCTTGGAAGGTGAATACCGGCTTACCGGTAAGAGATAGCGACTTGGCGTAGAATATTCATAAGTTAGGCGTGTAGAGACGCAACTTTCATTATATGGGGGCAACCCGGTCAGGGTGCTCCAAGTCGGTCGTTTGGTCGGTTTATGGTTTGGACCGACCACGTGGTGTACCAAGTTGAGGTACCTTTCATGAATTATAACTCGGTCAGTTTGCCACCGAGCGACAAGTTGCGGTGTGTTTTGGAATGGTCTTGAGTGGGACTATCAAGGAAAAATACAAATAGAAAATCAGCTTGTCCATGGCCGAAGCTATTAGTGAAACATATAGCAAAATGGGTCCAAAAACGAATGAAATGGGACTTGGACCAAGTATAACGGCAAGTTGGAGAAGAGATAGCAAGTTGACGTAGAACATTTATATTTTGGGCATAGTATGACCAACAAAAAAGTATTTGGGGCCAAGGTGCTGGCTGGCCTCCAAAGTGGAGATATGGGCGATACAAAGTTTGTACCCAAGTACGAACAAGTATGGAAAAAACAGGGTAAGGTACCAAGTACCATTAATAACTTCGGCTGTATATGGCCGAGCGAGGCAAACGGCTCACCGTTGGAAAGGTCTCGGGGAGACCTATCTACCCTGAAAGTTTCATGAGGCTGAGTTGAAATACCACGGAGATATTAGGTGATGATGGTCCAATTCGGGGACCAAGTCGCAGGAAATGGCACTTGACCAAAATCACCCTTGGAAGGTGAATACCGGCTTACCGGTAAGAGATAGCGACTTGGCGTAGAATATTCATAAGTTAGGCGTGTAGAGACGCAACTTTCATTATATGGGGGCAACCCGGTCAGGGTGCTCCAAGTCGGTCGTTTGGTCGGTATATGGTTTGGGCCGACCACATGGTGTACCAAGTTGAGGTATCTTTCATGAATTATAACTCGGTCAGTTTGCCACCGAGCGACAAGTTGCGGTGTGTTTTGGAATGGTCTTGAGTGGGACTATCAAGCAAAAATACAAACAGAATATCAGCTTGTCCATGGCCGAAGCTATTAGTGAAACATATAGCAAAATGGGTCCGAAAACGAATGAAATGGGACTTGGACCAAGAATAACGGCAAGTTAGAGAAGAGATAGCAAGTTGGCGTAGAACAATTATATTTAGTGCATGGTATGACCAAGAAAAAAGTATATGGGGCAAAGGTGCTGGCTGGCCTCCAAAGTGGAGATATGGGCGATACAAAGTTTGTACCCAAGTATGGCAAAGACTGGTAGAGGTACCTTTCATGAATTACTGCTCAGGCTGTATGGCACTTAGCGGGACGCTTGGCTCTGGTATGGAATAGTCTTGAGTGGGACTATCAAGGAAAAATACGTACAAAAAATCACCATGTCCACGGACGAAGGTATTAGCGAAACTTAGAGCGAAATTGCGACCAAGTCGCTGGAAATGGCCCTTGGACCAAGTATACCGTCAAGGCGGTACGAGATAGCGAGTTGACGTGGAACATTTATAAGTTTGCCTACAAGAGACAAAAGTTTAGTTATATGGGGCCAACCCGCTCAGGGTTGTCCAAGTCGGTCATATGGCTGATCGAAATTTTCGACCAAGTACTGAGAAAACAGGGTAAGGTACCGTGTACCTCGAATAACTTCGGCTGTAGATGTCCGAGCGAGGCGAACGGCATAGCGTTGGAAAGGTCTTGAGGTGCTCTAGACACCCTGAAAGTATGAGAAAGCTATCTGGAAAACTTGTGGAGATATTAGAGAAACATAGGGCCCAAAAGATACCAAGTCGCAGGAAATGGGCCCTCCATGAACACCCTAAAATCCCAATTACGGCTAAGTTGCAGGCCAGCTAGCGAAGTGAAATGTTCTAGGCATAACTAGAACACGTTAAGGCGCAACTTTTTGAATAAGAACTTTTATCGATATCTGGTCCCCAAAGGGGGGATATGGGCGATCCAAGGATTTTTCCAAGTTTCGGTACTTTTTACGGTATCGCTCATAGCTCCGGCTGTAAGCAAGCAAATGACAATCTAAGACATGATTTGGAAAGGTATTGAGTAGTACTAACTTACGTTAGAACACAGCGAAGCGCTATCGGTTCATGGCAAGGCCGATATAAACAGTCAAAGATGAAAAATGTTGATAAAATGAACAAAAATTACCTTGGTACGCGAATAGCGGCCAGGGATGAAGAGGTACGAAGTTGGTGTAGAACAATTATAATTAGGGCTTGGTACGCTCTAAAAGTTTGCCGAAGACCGCAAAGCGCTCAGACCCATAGAAAGTGGCCATTTGGGCCGAACAGTGCATGCAAAGAGGTGAAAATGCAAAAATTGCACTTTGGGGGGCGATTTGCGGGGGGAAGGAGGGGTCGGAGGGCAAAATGTCCCTTGACCAAAAAGTTTTATCTCGTCGAGATCTACAACATTGCCGAAGACCGCAAAGCGCTAGCTCGCAATCGAAAAATCGAGAATTTGAAAATTTTCTAAGTCTTGGGCTCCCTAAGGAAAAGTTTCAAAAATCACGTTTGTCCCCTATTTTGAAGGGGAAGGAGTCGGTTCCGGGGCATGGTGTCTTCGGCAAAAAGTCTTATCTTTTTGCGTACTTTCGACTAGTTCAATAAAAATTTTTGACCCAAAATTTGTTCGGCGGACCCCTAGGTCGAAAAACCCGAAAAAAGTCGAAAAAAGTCGAAAATGTCGAAAAATGAGAAAACCTCATATTCGGACTCTACACGAGCCCCAGATATTGAAAAGTGAAATCCGCGGTCGATTTGGAACAAAAAATTGACCTAGGCAAAGTTGTATGGAGGTAGGGACCCCTGAGAAAAAAGTTTGGTCCCGAGGCTCCTTGGACCACCAAGTCCCTAGGTCGGACCAAAATCGGAAAAAATCCGACCAAAGTCGAAAGTGTCGAAAATTTTAAAAAACCCCTTTTGGGGCCCTATGGCCTCCCTAGATAATGAAAAGTGAGGTCCGCGGCCGATCCGGAAGAAAAACTTGACCTAGGCAAACTTGTATGACGGTGGGGACCCAAAAAAATTTCGATGAGTGTAGTTTAGACAGGCCGGAAAATGTATCGGTGGTCCGTATCAAGGGACGTCTTTTAGTTCCATGGGGTGGTGGTCGTCGAACAAAGTCGCCTAGGTCGACCACCAGAAAGACCAGTCGTGTTGTAATGGATGTTTTGACCACTTTACTAGGGAAACCTAGTAGGTCGAAGCAAATTTGGGGTTCGAGATGAGTTGGTGAAAGTTGGTCCAACCTAGGTGTGCTTGGTGGAGGTTGACCATGAAAGTAGAGCATGATGGGAATGACCATAACTTTGGTTCTAGATGTCGGATCGGTACACTTTCGGCAGTTTTGGAAAGGTGAAGGCCTGCTCTAGCTATGTTTCCTACCAAGCTGAGCGCCTACTAGTGACCCGGAGGAGGTATTAAGGGTCAAAGGCAAAAAGGGGTACCCTAAAGTGCGTGTGACCAAGAAAATGGGAAAAACGGTATCGCCTATAGCTCAGGCTGTATGGCTCGGATCGGAAAGCTTGGATATGCGTTGGAAAGGTCTTGACGAGCGCTAGCTATGTGTCCTACCAAGCGAAGCGCTAGGTGTTGAGCAAGTCGGTCATATTAGAGGGCAAAGGTGAAAAATGGTGGTTTAGAGGCGAAAATTCACCTTATGATCGAAAATAGCGGGCGAACGATAAGAGCTACGAACACGGCGTAGAACAATCATAAGTACGTTACCACAAGACCTAACTTTGGCCAATATAGAGCGAGAAGATCGGAGGTACCCATCAGGGTGATATGGCTGGTTCAAAGTTGGACCAAAACGAGACTTGAGAAATGGATTGAAACACGGTATCGCGAATAACTCAGGCTGTATGGAACGGATCGACAAGCTTAGATCAGTGTTGGAAAGGTCGAACCGAGCGCTAACTATAATCCCAAACAACCGAAGCGCTAAGTGTTGAGCAAAACTGAGTTATTAAGCGACAAAGTGGAAAAATAATACCAAAATGGCCAAAAATCACACAAGACCAAGAATACCGAGCAAGCGGTAAGAGATAGCGGGTTGACGTAGAATACTTATAAGTTTGCCTCTACGAGACCTAAAAGTCGTCCATAGAAAGCGAGAAGATCGGACCACTCTGGAAGGGTGATACGAGTGGTCAAAAATTAGCAAAAATGAAACATGGCTAAAATGGATTTGACTTGTGCACCATGTAGCTCCGGCTGTATGGCATGGATTGTTAAGCTAGGATGTGTTTTGGAAAGGTAACACCCAGCGCTAGATACGACTAGAAGAAAGCAAAGCGCTAACTAGCATGATTTGGAAGTTATTAAGCGACAAAGTCGAAAAATGTTACCAAAATTGAAACTCGAGTACATTGGGCCAAAAAGTACAAGTTGTGAAATTTGGACTTACGAGTAAAATACCGAGCAGGCGGTAAGAGATAGAGACTTGGTGTAGAACAATTATATGTTGGGCATGTTATAACCTATATTTGGCCCGAACATAGTGACGAGATCGGTGGTACCCAAAAGGGTGGTACAGGTGTTAGATGGTTTTCCCAGAGCATAAGCTCCACATGATATGGAAAACGGGAAACATCATAACTTCGGCTGTATGGCATGGAATGGAACGAACAAGGTATCGATGGAAAGAGAAAAGGTAGCGCTAACTATAATTCCTACCAAGCAAAGCGCTAGCATGTGACCGTTCGGGTGTTATTGTGAGTCAAAGTCAGAAATTGTTACCACGAGAGGCGAAAATCCGACTAAGTCCATGAATACCGGGCTGGCGGTAAGAGATACGGCTTGGCCGTAGAACATTTATAAGTTGGCCAATACAAGACCTAAGTTTCGTCCATAGACGACAAGAAGATCGAAGATACGTGAAGGTGAGATATGGGCGTCCCAAAGTGGGCCTTTGAAAAAGTGACAAACTTCCCTTATAACAGCATACACCAAATATCTCTGGCTCTATGGCACCGAATAAGAAGTTGAGGTCAGCGATAGAAAGGTGATAGTCAGCGCTAAATATCATACGAACAGAGTGAAGCGCTAAAGGGAAAGGATCTTGGTGATATAAGGTGACAAAGTCGAGAAAAGTTGCCTCAAAATCATGAAAAATGTGAAAAAATGGCTAAGTCCCGGGTGCCTTAAGGGCAGGTTGATCGAATGTACCGAGCTGGCGGTACGAGATAGAGACTTGGTGTTGAACAATGATATGTTTGGCATGGCAAGACCTACATTCGGCCAATACAAAGTGAGAAGATCAAAGATACCCGCAAGGGTGATATTGGTGTCCAAAGGAAAAAAGCACTAAGTCTTGGGAAACTTATATGAAGAAAAAGGACCCTGATGGGTCATATGGGATGGATCGAAAAATCGGCTAAGTCCCAAAATGGGGATGTCAGAACTACACTCATGTGTTACCACATCAAGCAAGGCAAACTTATATGAAGCAAAGGACCCTGATGGGTCATATGGTATTTTACGAAAAATCGGCTAAGTCCCAAAATGGGGATGTCAGAACTACACTCAAATGTTACCACACCAAGCAAGGCAAACTTATATGAAGCAAAGGACCCTGATGGGTCATATGGTATTTTACGAAAAATCGGCTAAGTCCCAAAATGGGGATGTCAGAACTACACTAAAAAGTTACCACACCAAGCAAGGCAAACTTATATGAAGGAAAGGACCCTGATGGGTCATATGGTATTTTACGAAAAATCGGCTAAGTTCCAAAATGATGATGTCAGAACTACACTCAAATGTTACCACACCAAGCAAGGCAAACTTATATGAAGCAAAGGACCCATATGGGTCATATGGTATTTTACGAAAAATCGGCTAAGTCCCAAAATGATGATGTCAGAACTACACTCAAATGTTACCACACCAAGCAAGGCAAACTTATATGAAGGCAAGGACCCTGATGGGTCATATGGTATTTTACGAAAAATCGGCTAAGTCCCAAAATGGGGATGTCAGAACTACACTAAAAAGTTACCACACCAAGCAAGGCAAACTTATATGAAGGAAAGGACCCTGATGGGTCATATGGTATTTTACGAAAAATCGGCTAAGTTCCAAAATGATGATGTCAGAACTACACTCAAATGTTACCACACCAAGCAAGGCAAACTTATATGAAGCAAAGGACCCATATGGGTCATATGGTATTTTACGAAAAATCGGCTAAGTCCCAAAATGATGATGTCAGAACTACACTCAAATGTTACCACATCAAGCAAGTCAAACTTATATGAAGGAAAGGACCCTGATGGGTCATATGGTATTTTACGAAAAATCGGCTAAGTCCCAAAATGGGGATGTCAGAACTACACTAAAAAGTTACCACACCAAGCAAGGCAAACTTATATGAAGCAAAGGACCCATATGGGTCATATGGTATTTTACGAAAAATCGGCTAAGTCCCAAAATGATGATGTCAGAACTACACTCAAATGTTACCATACCAAGCAAGGCAAACTTATATGAAGCAAAGGACCCTGATGGGTCATATGGTATTTTACGAAAAATCGGCTAAGTCCCAAAATGGGGATGTCAGAACTACACTAAAAAGTTACCACACCAAGCAAGGCAAACTTATATGAAGGAAAGGACCCTGATGGGTCATATGGTATTTTACGAAAAATCGGCTAAGTTCCAAAATGATGATGTCAGAACTACACTCAAATGTTACCACACCAAGCAAGGCAAACTTATATGAAGCAAAGGACCCATATGGGTCATATGGTATTTTACGAAAAATCGGCTAAGTCCCAAAATGATGATGTCAGAACTACACTCAAATGTTACCACACCAAGCAAGGCAAACTTATATGAAGGCAAGGACCCTGATGGGTCATATGGTATTTTACGAAAAATCGGCTAAGTCCCAAAATGGGGATGTCAGAACTACACTAAAAAGTTACCACACCAAGCAAGGCAAACTTATATGAAGGAAAGGACCCTGATGGGTCATATGGTATTTTACGAAAAATCGGCTAAGTTCCAAAATGATGATGTCAGAACTACACTCAAATGTTACCACACCAAGCAAGGCAAACTTATGTGAAGCAAAGGACCCATATGGGTCATATGGTATTTTACGAAAAATCGGCTAAGTCCCAAAATGATGATGTCAGAACTACACTCAAATGTTACCACACCAAGCAAGGCAAACTTATATGAAGCAAAGGACCCTGATGGGTCATATGGTATTGATCGAAAAATCGGCTAAGTCCCAAAATGGGGATGTCAGAACTACACTCAAATGTTACCACACCAAGCAAGGCAAACTTATATGAAGGCAAGGACCCTGATGGGTCATATGGTATTTTACGAAAAATCGGCTAAGTCCCAAAATGGGGATGTCAGAACTACACTAAAAAGTTACCACATCAAGCAAGGCAAAGTACCTAGGTGAACCCTAGGAAGAAACACGGACCAAGTCAGATGGCCTAAGTCAAGAGAACAAGTGACCTAGGCAAAGTTGTATGACGGTGAGGACCCTGAAAAATCTGGTTAGTGTAGTTTAGACAGGGGAGGTTTTTGGGTCGGCTGAACCTCCTTATTTTGGGTTTTGACCTCCTCAGGAAGCTACACCTAGGCAAACTGCCTAGGGTGAAAGTGCGAAGACCAATCGAATAGTAAGACAAGTTTTGACCGATCGCCCTAGGCAAGCTTGTATGAAGAAAGGGACCCTATGGGTCATATGGAAATACATGAAAAATCGGCTAAGTCCCAAAATTGGGATGTCTGAACTACACTAAAAAGTTACCACAGCAAGCAAGGCAAAGTACCTAGGTGAACCCTAGGAAGAAACACGGACCAAGTCAGATGGCCTAAGTCAAGAGTACAAGTGACCTAGGCAAAGTTGTATGGCGCTGAGGACCCTGAAAAATCGGGTTAGTGTAGTTCAGACAGGGGAGGTTTCTGGGTCGGCTGAACCTCCTTATTTCGGGTTTTGACCTCCTCAAGAAGCTACACCTAGGCAAACTGCCTAGGGTGAAAGTGCGAAGACCAATCGAATAGTAAGACAAGTTTTGACCGATCGCCCTAGGCAAGCTTGTATGAAGAAAGGGACCCTATGGGTCATATGGAAATATACGAAAAATCGGCTAAGTCCCGAAATTGGGATGTCTGAACTACACTAAAAAGTTACCACATCAAGCAAGGCAAAGTACCTAGGTGAACCCTAGGAAGAAACACGGACCAAGTCAGATGGCCTAAGTCAAGAGTACAAGTGACCTAGGCAAAGTTGTATGGCGCTAAGGACCATGAAAAATCGGGTTAGTGTAGTTAAGACAGGGGAGGTTTCAGGGTCGGCTGGACCTCCTTATTTCGGGTTTTGGCCTCCTCAAGAAGACAGACCTAGGCGAACTGCCTAGGGTGAAAGTGCGAAGACCAATCGAATAGTAAGACAAGTTTTGACCGATCGCCCTAGGCAAGCTTGTATGAAGAAAGGGACCCTATGGGTCATATGGAAATACATGAAAAATCGGCTAAGTCCCAAAATTAGGATGTCTGAACTACACTAAAAAGTTACCACATCAAGCAAGGCAAAGTACCTAGGTGAACCCTAGGAAGAAACACGGACCAAGTCGGATGGCCTAAGTCAAGAGTACAAGTGACCTAGGCAAAGTTGTATGGCGCTGAGGACCCTGAAAAATCGGGTTAGTGTAGTTCAGACAGGGGAGGTTTCAGGGTCGGCCGAACCTCCTTATTTCGGGTTTTGGCCTCCTCAAGAAGACAGACCTAGGCGAACTGCCTAGGGTGAAAGTGCGAAGACCAATCGAATAGTAAGACAAGTTTTGACCGATCGCCCTAGGCAAGCTTGTATGAAGAAAGGGACCCTATGGGTCATATGGAAATATAGGAAAAATCGGCTAAGTCCCAAAATTGGGATGTCAGAACTACACTATAAAGTTACCACATTAGCAAGGCAGACTTGTATGAAGAACGGGACCCTGGTGAAAGTAGCAAATATCCCAAACCGAACATGAATATTATACACACAAGAGTACGAACATAAAGGAACACGGACCAAGCGTACCGAGAGAATCGGTACTATAGAACCCTCGTGGTTCTACACAAAGACTTTATGTTAGGGGTTCAAGCCCCATAGTACTCAAACGGTGACAGTAGCAAATATCCCAAAACGAACGTGAATCTTATTCACAAGAGTACGAACATAAAGGAACACGGACCAAGCGTACCGAGAGAATCGGTACTATAGAGCCCTCGTGGTTCTACACAAAGACTTTATGTTCGGGGTTCACACCCCAAATCGAACGTGGAATTTACTTTCTGATGGTCATGCGGTCGTCCAAAGGGGTCTAGTATCCTGGGATGACAAGCATCACGGGCACAGCTCGTATCAAAACAGTCGAAGAGGCCCGCGAAAGCTTGCTTTCCATGGCTATGCGATGCACAAATTGAGTTTACTCACCGTAGTATAAAACGAACGAACCGAACCTATCCGAGTAGGGATAATGGGCGCAGTAACATACTTCTGTGACCCAGCGAGAGTTGAACGAGGTGACATGAACTGTCAGTGGCTTATATCAGATGGGATACATACATGAGATTGCTTTCAAATCTACACTCGAAAACCTAACCAAGTAAAAGCGAACGTGGGGAGGATTCGAAACTGGTAACGAAATCTTAAGCTGGAAAGAGTCATCACTATGGATACATATTATGCGAAACCAATCAAGTGCTCAGTACTGATCCAAAACCTAAGAGCACTAGTGAACACCTTATTCTCACCCTAGTTCACATCCAAGTGATCGACCACGTGTGTGAAGCAAAGACCAATCGAATTCCTCAATGAACCGAACACTATGAACAAATGGCCAAAAACGTTATAACTATCCAAACATCCTACTATCTAGCGAAAGTCATCACGATGGAACCATACCATGATCTTTAACCTATAGCGCTCACCATATTCCTACCCAGAGTGCAAGTGAACAGATTGCCCACCCGTACCCAGTTCACAACCACGTGATCGACTAACATACCGAGGTTACCACAAGTCAAAGTTATACGTTTACAAGCGCAAGACCAATCGAAAACCCCGAAAGCAATCTCGACCCAAAATGTATTATCCGTGAGTGTAGTCGAGTCTCGTACTCGTCATCTGTAATCGTCGGATAGAATATCCAGTACACGGTTGTCTTTCCAAATGAAATCTACATACAGAACTCGCTCTTGGCAAATGGGTGGCAATGGCGCAATCAGGAGCGAGTTCCCGTCCGGGTGCCAAGTGATTGGCAAATGTCTGGGGGAAAGCAACCATATGTTGATTTGTCTGTTAGTGTACTGGGTGTTTGAGGTATGTAGTATCCACGCTTGGTTGGGTGTGTCAGAGGACCATGGATGCGTTCACAACCCCAATTGGGGTACATCGGGAATGATTTTGTGGAACCGATGTGCCCGGCACACACTAAGTTTTGTTGCAAGTTAATAGTGTGCCATGTCCGGGGGGGTTGTGATTAAACTCTGGTGAATTGCGTACTGTGGTGATTGGGGTATGAAAGCCCCGCAGTTGCAATGATCGGACGCGCCTAGCGTGTCCTTTAGTTGATGGTAGGGAAATGAAGGCCCTTGTCAGCTCACCTAAGTATTCATGGAAGTTTGGCATAAGGTCGCTGTGGTAGGGGTATGAAGGCCCCGTCAGCGCATGCACAATCGGGCGCACGAGCGCTTAGCGGAGTCGAATGCCGCTCAAGTGCCTGTCCGGTGCATCGGGTGTGTGTGATACGAGGGCAATGAGGTTCGCACGGGGGCTCGCCTCCCGTGTGCTACCGGACTTGACAACATATAGAACGTGGTGTTTGCTCCTCCGGGTGCAATGGGACAATGAACATTCGAACGCAAAGTCGGAATTCTGGTTGATCCTACCAGTAATATACGCTCGTCTCAAAGGTTAAGCCATGCATGTCTAAGTACAAACAGATTTAATGTGAAACCGCATAAGGCTCAGTATAACAGCTATAATTTACGAGATCATCAACCTAGTTACTTGGATAACTGTGGAAAATCTAGAGCTAATACATGCAACATGCCAGGACCCTCGCGGGAACTGGTGCACTTATTAGTCAAACCAATCGCGGGTTCTCCGTGTCATTGAGTTGAAGTCTGGATAATGATGCTGATCGTATGGTCTCGCACCGACGACAGATCTCGCAAATATCTGCCCTATCAACTATGGATGGTAGTATAGAGGACTACCATGGTTGCAACGGGTAACGGGGAATCAGGGTTCGATTCCGGAGAGGGAGCCTGAGAAATGGCTACCACATCCAAGGAAGGCAGCAGGCGCGTAAATTACCCAATCCCGGGACGGGGAGGTAGTGACGAGAAATAACAATATGAAACTCTTTAATGATGTTTCATAATTGGAATGAGTAGAGCATAAATCCTTCTACGAGGATCAAGTGGAGGGCAAGTCTGGTGCCAGCAGCCGCGGTAATTCCAGCTCCACTAGCGTATATTAAAATTGTTGCGGTTAAAACGTTCGAAGTTGATACTTGTCCAACACAGTCCGGCTCCGCCGACCCGGTCAACCCGTGGTCGGTGGGCCAAGTCGGAATCTGGTTGCGACTCAATGGTGTGGTAGGGCACCAAGTCTGTGTCATGGTGTGCCCTTCAACGGGTGCAAGTGTAACATAGAGCTCGACCGCTCACGTTTACCTTGAACAAATTAGAGTGCTTAAAGCAGGGTGCCCAAACGCCCTAGAATAATCTTGCATGGAATAATGGAATACGACCTTGGTCTAATCTTTCATTGGTTTGTACTCAGACCGGAGGTAATGATTAACAGAAGTAGTTGGGGACACTAGTATTACGGCGCGAGAGGTGAAATTCGTAGACCGTCGTAAGACTAACTAAAGCGAAGGCATTTGTCAAGGATGCTTTTTTTAATCAAGAACGAAAGTTAGAGGATCGAAGGCGATTAGATACCGCCCTAGTTCTAACCGTAAACGATGCCAACTAGCAATTGGGAGACGCTACAACCAGGTGCTCTCAGTAGCTTCCGGGAAACCAAAGTCAGGTTCCGGGGGAAGTATGGTTGCAAAGTTGAAACTTAAAGGAATTGACGGAAGGGCACCACAATGAAATGGAGCTTGCGGTTCAATTTGACTCAACACGGGAAAACTTACCAGGTCCGAACTTATGGAGGTGAGACAGATTAATAGCTCTTTCTCAAATTTAAGGGTAGTGGTGCATGGCCGTTCTTAGTTCGTGGATTGATTTGTCTGGTTAATTCCGATAACGAACGTGACTCACATATGCTAACTAGAACGCAGTCAGCGTTAATGCGTCGATGCCGATTGGAACGGGTTAGGACCTTTCGGTGGAGTATGACCTGACACCTTCGCTGTTCGTGTGCGCAAGTGCACTTACGGTACGCTGCTTAGCAGGACAATTTGTGTTTAGCAAAATGAGATCGAGCGATAACAGGTCCGTGATGCCCTTAGATGTTCTGGGCTACACGCGTGCTACAATGTGGGTAGCAGCGTGTCTCCTATTCCGAGAGGAACGGGAAATCACTCAAATACTCACTTAGTAGGGATTATGGATTGCAATGGTCCATATGAACTCGGAACTTCTAGTAAGTGCTGGTCATCAGCCAGCGTTGAATACGTCCCTGCCCTTTGTACACACCGCCCGTCGCTACTACCGATGGATTATTTAGTGAGGTCTTTGGAGATGATCGTTCGCTGGATCCTCGTGAACCGCGTCTGCTTTATCGAAGTTGACCGAACTTGATGATTTAGAGGAAGTAAAAGTCGTAACAAGGTTTCCGTAGGTGAACCTGCGGAAGGATCATTAGTGGCCAAGTGATCCTTCCAGAAGTCCGAACCTGCGGGTTGAGACTTCGGCACAAGTTGCCATATGATAATTGACGAAACACTATAGAAGTCCGAACCTGCGGGTTGAGACTTCGGCACACGTTGCCTTATACATGACTTCGAACAAATACACAAGTCCGAACCTGCGGGTTGAGACTTAGGCACAAGTTGCCTTATACATGACTTCGAACAAATACACAAGTCCGAACCTGCGGGTTGAGACTTAGGCACAAGTTGCCATATGAAAGTTGACGAAACACTAACAAGTCCGAACCTGCGAGTTGAGACTTAGGCACACGTTGCCTTATACATGACTTCGAACAAATACACAAGTCCGAACTTGCGGGTTGAGACTTAGGCACAAGTTGCCTTATACATACATTGGCCAAATAAACAGAAGTCCGAACCTGCGGGTTGAGACTTAGGCACAAGTTGCCATATTATATTCGATCAAACACTAAGTAGTCCGAAGCTGCGGGTTGAGACTCAAGACCGTAACAAGATGTCACTATACAAGTCCGAACCTAAGGGTTGAGACTTAATGCGATCTAGATACCAAGTTGACATCCAATACCTGTTGAGCAAAACCAAAGATTCCCTGTTCTCGAATGATTACACTATATAACAGGGAATCATGAAGAAATCAAGCAAGCGTGAAACAAAGTCATCACTTGGGCATGCTCGATAGCCAACCACATGACCTTAACCTAAGAGAGCATGCAAACCACATGATACCTATAAACGATTAACCCGCCCTAGTTCAATCGTTCACCAAGTGATGACTTCAGTATGGCTAAGAGAAAAACTTTTGAATGGGAAAAACTCTAAGTCCGAACCTCCGGGTTGAGACTTCCGCGTCGGAGGTGGGCGCACCTCCTATCCGAAAGATGGTGAATCAGGGGTGTTCGATCAGCAATGGTCGGATGCCCCGTCGTAGTCCAACTATGACAATCCAAGTCAAGACCTCCGGGTTGAGACTTCCGCGTCCGGAGGTACGCGTACCGCCTACCCGAAAGATGGTGAATCAGGGGTGTTCGATCAGCAATGGTCGGATGCCCCGTCGTAGTCCAACTATGACAATCAAAGTCAAGACCTCCGGGATGAGACTTCCGCGTCCGGAGGTACGCGTACCGCCTACCCGAAAGATGGTGTGCTTCTGGGGTATTCGATGAGTCGGATACCCCGTCGTAGTCCAACTATGACAATACAAAGTCAAGACCTCCGGGTTGAGACTTCCGCGTCCGGAGGTACGCGTACCGCCTACCCGAAAGATGGTGTGCTTCTGGGGTATTCGATGAGTCGGATACCCCGTCGTAGTCCAACTATGACAATCAAAGTCAAGACCTCCGGGTTGAGACTTTCTAAGAGTACAAGCATAAAGGAACACGGACCAAGCCGTACCGAGAGAATCGGTACTAGAGCCCTTGTGGTTCTACATTGAGAGAGCCCTCGTGGTTCTCATTAGGGGCTTTATGCAAGAAGTACTCAATACTGTGGTGTGAAGTATAAAGTATAGAGTCCTCCACTGGTCCACGCTGCTCCGGCGGTCCTGGGTAAGATAGTTCATTCTAGCTTGCCCTATGTGGAAGAGGACTCAATACCCTACCTGTTGAGCTTGAAACAAAGTCATCACTTGGGCATGCTCATATTGCCATACACAATTACATTATATTCGAATGAGCATGCAAGCGACCCTATATAGACCGAACCAAAACGATAGATACCGCCGTAGTTCACCCCCACCAAGTGATGACTTCAGTATGGCTAGTGTGTGAAGTATAAAGTATAGTCCTCCCCTGGTCCACACTGCTTCGGCGGTCCTGGGTAAGATAGTTAGTTCTAGCTTGCCCTATGTGGAAGAGGACACAATACTTAATACTTAGAGTACAAGCATAAAGGAACACGGACCAAGCCGTACCGAGAGAATCGGTACTAGAGCCCTCGTGGTTCTACATTGAGAGAGCCCTCGTGGTTCTCATTAGGGGCTTTATGCAAGTCGTACTCAATACTGTGGTGTGAAGTATAAAGTATAGAGTCCTCCACTGGTCCACGCTGCTCCGGCGGTCCTGGGTAAGATAGTTCATTCTAGCTTGCCCTATGTGGAAGAGGACTCAATACCCTACCTGTTGAGCTTGAAACAAAGTCATCACTTGGGCATGCTCATATTGCCATACACAATTACATTATATTCGAATGAGCATGCAAGCGACCCTATATAGACCGAACCAAAACGATAGATACCGCCGTAGTTCACCCCCACCAAGTGATGACTTCAGTATGGCTAGTGTGTGAAGTATAAAGTATAGTCCTCCCCTGGTCCAAACTGCTTCGGCGGTCCTGGGTAAGATAGTTAGTTCTAGCTTGCCCTATGTGGAAGAGGACACAATACTTAATACTTAGAGTACAAGCATAAAGGAACACGGACCAAGCCGTACCGAGAGAATCGGTACTAGAGCCCTCGCGGTTCTACATTGTGAGCCCTCGTGGTTCAAACTAGATACTTTATGCAAGGCGTACTCAAAACTGTGGTGTGAAGTATAAAGTATAGTCCTCATCTGGTCCACGCTGCTTCGGCGGTCCTGGGTAAGATAGTTAATTCTAGCTTGCCCTATGTGGAAGAGGACACAATACTTAATACTGTGGTGTAATGGACAAGGTATAGTCCTCCACTGGTCCACGCTGCTCCGGCGGTCCTGGGTAAGATAGTTCATTCTAGCTTGCCCTATGTGGAAGAGGACTCAATACCCTACCTGTTGAGCTTGAAACAAAGTCATCACTTGGGCATGCTCATATTGCCATACAATATTCCATTATCTACTAATGAGCATGCAGCTATATGATTATAACCTGTAAACGATTACCCCGCCGTAGTTCAGCGCTTCAACCAAGTGATGACTTCAGTATGGCTAGTGTGTGAAGTATAAAGTATAGTCCTCCCCTGGTCCACACTGCTTCGGCGGTCCTGGGTAAGATAGTTAGTTCTAGCTTGCCCTATGGTGGAAGAGGACACCATACTTAATACTGTGGTGTAATGAACAAAGTATAGTCCTCCACTGGTCCACGCTGCTTTGCAGTCCTGGGTAAGATAGTTAATTCTAGCTTGCCCTATGTGGAAGAGGGCATACAAGACAAAGTATAGTTCTCCCCTGGTCCACGCTGCTTCGGCGGTCCTGGGTAAGATAGTTAATTCTAGCTTGCCCTATGTGGAAGAGAGCATACATGAACCTAGAACGAAGGTTATGATCGAGGAATGATTCGACAACTAACCGATGGTATGAAATGTGAAGAATTCAAGCAAGCACACAATCAAGTCATCTCTTGGGCATGCTCGATAGCCAACCCTATGACATTAACCTAGTAGAGCATGCGAAACCCAATATATATACAAGTAATGTAAACGATGCCTCCCTAGTTCAGCGCTTCAACCAAGTGATGACTTCAGAATGGCTAAATCAAATCGGTTCAAAACATACCATCGGTACCCTATTGAAACACACAAGTCGATATCAAACCTCTTAATTGTGTAGTCCTCCACTGGTCCACGCCGCTGCGGCGGTCCTGGGTAAGATAGTTCATTCTAGCTTGCCCTATGTGGAAGAGGGCACATTACTCAATACTGTGGTGTTATGAACAAAGTATAGTCCTCCTCTGGTCCACGCTGCTTCGGCGGTCCTGGGTAAGATAGTTAATTCTAGCTTGCCCTATGTGGAAGAGGGCATACAAGACAAAGTATAGTTCTCCCCTGGTCCACGCTGCTTCGGCGGTCCTGGGTAAGATAGTTAATTCTAGCTTGCCCTATGTGGAAGAGAGCATACATGAACCAAGAACGAAGGTTATGATCGAGGAATGATTCGACAACTAACCGATGGTATGAAATGTGAAGAATTCAAGCAAGCACACAATCAAGTCATCACTTGGGCATGCTCGATAGCCAACCTCATGACATTAACCTAGTAGAGCATGCAAAAACCAATATATATGTAAACGATGCCTCCCTAGTTCAGCGCTTCAACCAAGTGATGACTTCAGAATGGCTAAATCAAATCGGTTCAAAACATACCATCGGTACCCTATTGAAACACACAAGTCGATATCAAACCTCATGATTGTGTAGTCCTCCACTGGTCCACGCCGCTTCGGCCGTCCTGGGTAAAATGGAACATTCCAGCTTGCCCTATGTGGAAGAGGGCACATTACTCAATACTGTGGTGTGAAGTATAAAGTTCAGTTCTCCCCTGGTCCACGCTGCTTCGGCGGTCCTGGGTAAGATAGTTCATTCTAGCTTGCCCTATGTGGAAGAGGACACTTAATACTTCGTCTCTAAGCGGCGGCTTGACTCCTCCCTACGGGGAACGGGTTTACGCGCACAGCGGCGGCTTACGCACTATGGCAGTCATGGATGCCTTACGTTTCTATGAAAAGTGTGTTCCTCCCCTGGTCCACGCTGCTTCGGCAGTCCTGGGTAAGATAGTTAGTTCTAGCTTGCCCTATGTGGAAGAGGACACGTAGACTTACTGTGGTGTGAAGTATAAAGTTCAGTTCTCCCCTGGTCCACGCCGCTTCGGCCGTCCTGGGTAAAATGGATTCATCCAGCTTGCCCTATGTGGAATGAGGACACTTTATGCTTCGTCTCTAAGCGGCGGCTTGCTCCTCCCTACGGGGAACGGGTATACGCGCACAGCGGCGGCTTACGTTATGGCAGTCATGGATGCCTTACGTTTCCATGAAAAGTGTGTTCCTCCCCTGGTCCACGCTGCTTCGGCAGTCCTGGGTAAGATAGTTAGTTCTAGCTTGCCCTATGTGGAAGAGGACACGTAGACTTACTGTGGTGTGAAGTATAAGGTTCAGTTCTCCCCTGGTCCACGCCGCTTCGGCCGTCCTGGGTAAAATGGATTCATCCAGCTTGCCCTATGTGGAATGAGGACACTTTATGCTTCGTCTCTAAGCGGCGGCTTGCTCCTCCCTACGGGGAACGGGTATACGCGCACAGCGGCGGCTTACGCAAGTTAGTCACCCTCGGCAGTGGATCACTCGGCTCATGGATCGATGAAGACCGCAGCTAACTGCGCGTCATAATGTGAACTGCAGGACACATGAACATTGATAAGTTGAACGCATATTGCACGTCGTGGGAACCTACCATGATGTACAGATGACTGAGCGCTTATATTTGAGAAATGTATCGCATACATTTAACTACGCCGTGACACCCGTCACGAGACGTGCACCATGATGTTAACTAGGGTCGCGACGACCCGCTAGCATTAAAGAACCCGTGGTTTACAATATACTGGCATTGGAATTCGAAGTATTTAGAGCGTCCGTGTTCCCGCGTGAGGCGGAAGTACGAGGAGAAGGCGTGCTTGTGGTGTCTGTGGTGGTGTTTACTGATGTCTAGCTTCAGCTTATTTATTTATTTAAATAGAAGCGAAGATGTCAAAGTAGCGTCGAAGCAGCAGCGGTAGCACAAATGATTCAAGTATGGAAGTTGACCAAAGGAACACAAACAAACTAGCGTATGGGCAATGGAAGGTATCAGTGAGTTAAACCACACGCGGGCTAACAGCCCGTTAACCGAGTCCAACGGTACATATTGGACATTGAAACAAAGTAGTCGCAAGCCAGATGTGACGATAACAACCGCAAGGTACATAAGCCTCAGTTCATGTGTGACAACCCCCTGAATTTAAGCATATTAATAAGGGGAGGAAAAGAAACCAACCGGGATTCCCTGAGTAGCTGCGAGCGAAACGGGAGAAGCTCAGCACGTAGGGGTGGCGGCCAGTCCGTCTATCCGATTCCGTGTACTGGTGCGTCTCACTATCCGTCATCTTAGCGCTTTTCAAGTCCAACTTGAATGTGGCTCAGAACCCATAGAGGGTGATAGGCCCGTAGAACAGCGCCCGTTGGATGATGGACCGAGCGTACCATGGAGTCGTGTTGCTTGATAGTGCAGCACTAAGTGGGAGGTAAACTCCTTCTAAAGCTAAATACAACCATGAGACCGATAGTAAACAAGTACCGTGAGGGAAAGTTGAAAAGCACTCTGAATAGAGAGTCAAATAGTACGTGAAACTGCCGAGGGTGTGAAGCTCGTTGAACTCAATTATCCATAGGGCCATGACGCCCTCACTGGACTGTCAGCAGTAATTCTGGACTGACCCGACCCATGTGAGTTGTCATGGTCCGCGTGTGGACATCGTGATCCATTACGAAATGTAAGCGGTGACTCCGGTTGCCGCGAGCATGTCTGACACTAGGTCCCAAGAAACTGCTGTCGACCCTCTACGTACCTTCAGGTGACGATGGGCTATCGGAACCCTCGGGTAACCGGTTTTCGGCTAAGTTCAGGTGTGCCGTTGGACGCGTGATGGGCTTGAACGAACTAGAGTGGCTGGAAGCGCATGTTTGGGCATGTAACTGGGCGCGAGCCCGGGGCGACCAGTGCTCCTGATCGGCGATGCATTAACTAATTG